>NC_135786.1:72647500-72892500 GCF_051106095.1 Pogona vitticeps | reverse complement strand
CCTTGGCAATTAAAACCACCCAATAGGCTCTCAGCTGATGTGCTGGTGTTTACTGTGTTCTGGTAAATAATGACTACTTTTAATTAAGCAATTTTAACAAATTCTAATTTTAATTAAATAGTTGAATTTAATTCTATTTTTAATGTCTGCAATTTCATTGCATTTTAATCTTCTCTTGTTTTAAACTGTTCTGTAAAGCTGCCTTGGGTCCAAATTTTGGGAGGAAGGTGGCATATAAATGAAATAAATAAATTTTAAGACAACAGCATATACAGTAATTTGATATAGTCTAGTTCTTGAAAAACTGTTTGAAAAATGATTTGCCATTGTTACTCATTACAAACCCAAATCGTGCAAGAAGTAACATAATAGTTTAAAAAGGAACACATTGTGTTACCTTTTAAAAAAATACTTTTTAAAAGTTGGCAAGAAGCTGGCAATACACTTGAAAAATTCTTGTAAAGATGTCTCTAAAATGCCTTAGTAAACATAACTTTGAAAGTAACCAAAAGTTACTGATTACACAAATAGAGTAGTTTTATTTCCACTCACAATGTTACACTTGAAGCATAATTTTTATTCTCCCATTGCTCCCAAGTGAAGGAACTTGTTACATGTACGTATTTAAGTTAGTGTTACTCATTATTTCCAAACTGTGAGAGGAGCTCATGGATTACAGGTATAAAGTGTCCTAGTTTCTGATTTATAAGATGAAAAGAGGTTGAATTATAGTGGTAAAAATAAAATTATTGCTTTCTGTATTTCCTGTTATTTTCTTGCTTTTGTTGAGTGAGTGGGAATAAGTTTGAACTCATCTATGTGAAGAAAATGCGTTTCAATCTGTCGGCTGAGCTTCACTTTTTGTTTAGTTGTTGAAATTCCATTTCTGTGCTTTTTGGAGCATGAGTGAATTTCTAAGAGCCTTAACCCTTCTCTTAAATTGAAGGGCTTTCCCCCCTATCCCTTGGATATACATACTTAAGGTACCACTAAACCTGTTACTCTCTCCTTTAGTTATCTGAAGCTATCTACAAATTCCTTCGTTTATTTGCCTCTTTTAGACATATATATTGTTAAGTCACTCTTGGAAAAGGTGAATGCTTAATGCTGCTTTTAACAAGATCTGATAGCTTAAGGCCCCTGTGGAGTTGTTTGACAGGCCCTGTGTGGATACATTTGATTACCATTATTAATTGCTACTGTGTGAATCAGGATTGAGGAGTGCAGAGACAAACATGCCTGCCTGCCTTCATTCTCTCTGCTCTCAATACTGTGCCTTTGATTATCCTTGCTTCTAGGCATGTACATTTTCCTTTAATATTGAAGGTTTGGGTTAATCAGAGAAAAAAAAATCCCACACAATAATTACTACGTAGTGAAGGTTTCTGGAGCACTTCATAAAATATTGCCATTCTGTTTGACCTTCCATACCCTTATATCTTTCTCTCTTGTTTTTCATATTACATCATCACAAGTGTTTAAAACAAAAGAAAAACGTAGGTATAATTTGGGCCTAGGAGAGGTGAAAAATTCTTCATACTATGAGATTTTTCACCTTGGCACTGGGTCATATATGAGTTCGAGCTGTTTGTTCACTTAGCTCAGTTTATTTATTTATTTATTTATTTATTTATTTATTTATTTATTTATTTATTTATTTATTTATTTATTTATTTATTTATTTATTTAACTTATATGCCGCCCACACTACCTGAAGGTCTC
The DNA here is from genome assembly GCF_051106095.1 of Pogona vitticeps. Classification (NCBI taxonomy): domain Eukaryota; kingdom Metazoa; phylum Chordata; class Lepidosauria; order Squamata; family Agamidae; genus Pogona; species Pogona vitticeps. Next base: position 72,890,778 of record NC_135786.1, on the reverse strand, counting down.
TGGGCAGCTTACAACATACTGGCTGCTCTGGCAGAGAGTGGCTGCCCCGAATCTTAGGCTGATGTCCCTGGAGCCTTGTACCCCCTCAGGCCCACCCAGCCAAAACAAAAGAAAACAATTTTGGTTTATGTGGCTGGGAGGGGAATGAGAATGTAATCTTTTGTTAGAAGCCTCCAGAGATACTCCCCCCCCCATTTGCCATTAAAATAGTGTTCCCTTTGTGGTTCCACACCCCAAACACAAAGACAAACCCAAACTATTGGGTTGTGTGTGAAAAATGGAATTCTGTGTTCCTTGAAGCTTCCAGTAGCAGCCCTTATCATTAAATGGTCCAGAACACCATCTCAGTCAGAACTAGGGTTTCAGAAAGCAGACTCTCCTCCATCCTCACCCCCAGCTTAGTGCAACCCACAGTAGATAAAAATCAAACTTAAGACCCTCTAAATTTACGACTACCCGTTCTAAGCATTGCTTTTGCTTTCTGTGGCTTCCCTCTGCTTTTGTGGACCTCTAAGGTTGACATTCTACCACATACCCAACGTTTTTCAAAAGTGTTAGCATTTGTTTTTTAAGTGGAAGCCAATTGAGGGCCCTCTGTTTTGTCACATCTTGCTTCCTTGTCACCTGGCAGGTACTTAGTTCATGAGGAAATGCTGGTGCAAGTCAAAACAGAATGTTGCCCTTGGTCTTCAACAGCTCATTAAGGACAAATAGGCTTTTAGCTAATGAAAACCTAAAATTTATATTAAGAGCTTCATAATGATATATAGACAAAGGAGGCACTATTGTCCTGGATAATTGGGAATTTTATTTGTCTTTTTCTTCTCAGAGAACATCAGGGACAATATTGCAATTGCTCTAAACTGAAATAATTAATTGGGCTATAAAATGTAAGTACCCAAAGCTTTTGAGGATAAAGCAGCATCAACTGTGTGAGCATTAATGCTTCTCTTTGTGCTGACCTGAGATATTACCAGGAAATTATGAAGTGGCCAACTACATATTAAATAATGTACAAAGCACTGTGCTGATGAAGGCAAATGAAGTTAGTCTGTTATATCAAAAAGACAAGACTCATAATGCCAAAGGGTATTCCTAATGTGTGGGACAGAGTTAGCCACAGGATATGATCTTCCAGATTGGCATAACCGTGGTTTTTAAAGATGGGCATGAACCAAACCACAATAACCAAGGAACCGGGCCGGTTCATGATCTGGTTCACGACCTGGTTCAGTGAGCCTGTTTTGCCAAAGAAAAAGAAAACACTGAACCTTTTTCACCTTGACACTTCATTTTGCTTCAGCAAAATGGGATGCCCCTCTTTCCCCTTCTTGCTGCCCCAATTCTTTGGCCTACCTTCTCCTGCTGCTCCTGCAACTGTCACCACCGTCCTGGGTGCCCAGGTGCCATGAGCAGAGGCTGAGGCAATGCAACAGGAGCAGGTAAGCCACTCCACCAGGCAAGAACCAAAAAGCAAACTTCAAACTAGTTCAATTTTCTGGTTGGTTCGTGGTGGGTTATGGGTCGTGGTTAACCATGAAACATCAGAAATCAACATTTTCCAGGTTCATGCCCATCTCTAGTGTCACAGGTCAGTTTCCATCTTAAAGCAGCAGAGAAGGGGATATTTCCTTCCCTTCATCTCGGTTTCTCTCCTCCTTCTGACAGTGCAAAAATGCACCAGATAATCCTTTAGATTCCACATACAGTATTTGAACTACTGTAGTGGGGAAAATCCAAAGAACTCTACATGGGTAATTCAATCAAAACTGTTGTGCATAGCGTCATGAGGTCTCAGGGTACCAGAGACTTGGTAACACCATACAAGGAACTACCATGCCTTTTTAGGTCTCCAGGAAATGATAGAGATGTCAAGGCAAGCAGTGTGGTGCTGGAAGAAGATAAAATATCGTCTCTGTGTGAAGTGTTTTTAAAGCCTAGATGCCCATTGCTACTTGGTGACGCTCTCTGAGGTAGACTTAACACATATATCCCTGTATGTGTGTTATGCTTATTTTTCCCCCTCAAACCTTTGCTTGCTCTGCCTCCATGATATCATAAGCCCTGCCTCCTGGTCTCACCTCCTGGCCTTAATTTTTCAGGGAAAGGGTACTGCTGATCTGGCAATCCTAGCAATGTATCTGGCATTGGACTTGAGCTTTCAACTGGTTGAATGACTATTTTCTCAGCCTGCTTAGAACAGCTGTTTTGGTTCCATTTTGTGACTTTAAGCCTTGTCAGCTGAACCTGGAGGTGCTTGCCATTTACCGTATTTTTTGCACCATAAGACGCACTTCCCCCCCCCAAAAGAGGGGTAGAAAGTCTGTGCGTCTTATGGAGCAAAGGTGGTGACTTCGCCCCCACTGGCCCCGTGGGGGGCAGCGTCGCAAGGGTCCGTGGGAGCCTTCCAGGACCCTTGCGACACTCCCCCACCCCCGATGGGGCCAGTGGGGGCGAAATAGCGACCTTCCAAGACATTTTGAGAAGCTTGAAAGCCTCTCAAAAGGTCCTGGAAGCTGCCGATTCCCCCCCTGCACCCGTGGGGGGGGTGGGGGCAGCGTGGCAAGGCTCCTGGAAGGCTCCCTCGGACTCTTGCCAGGCTGTCCCCACCCCCCCATGGGCGCAGGGGGGGAAATCACCAGCTTCTGGCGAAATAGCGACCTTCCAGGACCTTTCAAGCCTCTTAAAAGGTCCTGGAAGCTGGCGATTTTACCCCCCCTGCACCCATGGGGGGGCAGCGTGGTAAGGGTCCGAGGGAGCCTTCCAGGACCCTTGCCACGCTGCCCCACCCCCCCACGGGTGCAGGGGGGGTTTAAATTGGCCGTTTCTGGGAGTGTTTCGAGGCTTCCCAAGCCTCAAAACACTGCCAGAAGCTGGCGATTTTAACCCCCTGCACCCGTGGGGGGGTTGGGGAGTGTCAGAAGGGTCCGAGTGAGCCTTCCAGGACCCTTATGATGCTCCCCCCACCCCCACGGGGCCCGTGGGGGCGAAATCGCCACCTTTTGGGGCTCTTCTGAAGCTTCCCAAGCCTCAAAAGAGCCCCCAAAAGTGGCGATTTTGCCCCCTCTGCCTCCCAGGAGAGGCAGGGTGAGTCTCCAAAGGGTCCTAGAATGCACCCTAGGACCCTTTGGAGACTGACCCTGCCTCCCCTGGGGGCCAGAGGGGGCAAAATCGCCACCTTGGGGGCTCTTCTGAGGCTTGGGAAGCTTCAGAAGAGCCCCAAAAGGTGGCGATTTCACCCCCTCTGGCCCCCGGGGGGGCAGGGGAGTCTCCAAAGCGTCTTGGAACACACCCTAGGACCCTAGAACCCTAGGGTGTGTTCCATAAGATGGACCTCTCCATAAGGCTCACCAAATATTAGGAGAAGAAAGCAGATTATTTTTTTCCTGTTTTCTTCTCCTAAAAATTTGGTGCGTCTTATGGAAAGGTGCGTCTTATGGAGCGAAAAATACGGTAATACCGAGGGTATGCTGCTACTGCTGATTATTACTGGAAACTTTAGTTATGTAACTAGTACTGAAAGAAGTTAACCGTGCTGGGGATATACTAGAGGTGTTCTACATGCGGTGAAACAAATGCTGCACATGAGATCTGTTGCTGGCTTTGGAATCTGCTCCTGGCTTCAGAACTCAAAAATATGCAAAACCCTTTCCTCCCCATTAGTATGACATTCACAATCTGCCAGCACAACCGTCTAGTAGATTAAACAAAATGGGTTTCTAAATTGTATGTTATTGATTTTTCAATTATGCCAGCCATGGTAGGAAAGCTACCAGAAGAGATATAGATCATTGGATCTCTGCCCCAAGAAGGATCTGCAGAGAAAACGAAGCCAGGGATCACTCTGATGAATATGTACAATGCATTGATAAGCTGGAAGATGATGTACAGAGAAATAAACAACCCCTGTGTTCCAAGGGGTTGCTTGCTGGACAATAATGGCAATAAAGAAAAAATCATCTGTGATGATGGTACTGGTAAGAGGGAAAATAAATCTTTATAGTTTTTTTTTTTATTAAGCCCTGGATGAACACGCTGGAAATTGTGATGCAATACAATTACAGGAATTTATTTCTTTGTAGTGTCATTCTTTACATGGGCAGCCCTATCCTCCTTTGTAATTATGTTTGCTCTGCCACCAGAGCAGAAACCCAGACTAAGATGACAAATGGAAGCAAATGGACCAAAGCAAGAATAGAATAGATTTCTAACTCTTTTATCCTCTTTCCTCTCCATTGACACTACCTGGAAAGGCCCAAGCAGGAAACCGCCTTTCATTCTGGCAGACTGTAATGCTGTTTGCCTCATAAAGCAACTTAATTAGTCCAGTGCAAAGGGAAGGCCACACTGACATCCCATTGGATTCAATAGGATGTAAGTTAGTCATGACCAATTTTGGGCCAGTTAAATTTTAATAGGACTTACTGTGTGTGATCTTGAAAAATGTCTACTAAAATTCTGTTGCATTCAGTTGGATTTTGCCCTGGAAAATGGGTACAGGATTGTGGCCTGAAATACAGTCATTGTGCTCTGCATCGGAGCACAATGTGTTTACCTTCAGAGTACCAGTATTTGGCAAGCTGCTTCCCATTTTATACATGATTGGAGGATGGGAGATAGTGGTTGTGACAACATAACATAATATACCTTGTACCTGCAGGAGCTCTCACTTAATAATTACAAGCAGTGTGCTGGTGCATGACCTCCGCTAAACTAACCATAGACCTGCGAAACACAAGCACAGTGCAGTCGTTGGTTTGTTTCTCTGCCAATAAACTCTGGATTCCTGTTCTGGTTTGCTGGGACAGAAACAGACCAGACTGCAGATGAAGCCCATGTTTTGAAAATATGCAAAATAAGCTACAGAGCAATGCTCCTTGGTTTTGCTTAGCTATTCCTGCTACAAACTGTGTGCATGATCATGTTACACAAATTTGAATTCCTGTGGACTCCTGGCTTATTTTGTCATGTGACCATTGCATGTATGACTGGGTGTACCATTAGGCAGAGTGAAGTAGTCTCTTGCTTTTACTGCCTTGCAGACTCTAGATGGTAAGGGAACAAATTGCTATTCAATTTGCCATTATTGTATTTTTACTGCCAGAGATTATGGATGGTGAGATTTTCCACCTTGTGCGCCAATAATTTGCTTAGCTTCTTTCCTCTGTGACTTGGGAGGAAAGTGAGCATCATTTAGTATTCTGCCTCAGGCAGCAAAATGTCTTGGGCTGGTTGTGACCCACGACCTGTGAGCTGCTCAAGTCTACACTGTGGCAGAGGTGGAACAGGAACTCAAATATCCCAAGTTCATGTTCACTTTTTGTTTGCTCTCTAGCATCATTTCGACATAAAGCTTGATTGAAATTAAAAGTTGTAAAAAAGCTTGAGTGGATACAATTATTTCACTGGTCCAACCTACTGATATGTTTAGCTAGGCATACCCAGATAACATGCCAGCCTGGAACCCAATAGGCTTGGTAAATATCAAATATTCAACAAAGTCATCTTCTGGACTGAACAGATGGGACCACATCCCTGAAACTTTGGGGTGATGACTCTCTACATAGTTCCTGAGACACTACTGGTATCAAAGCATAATTTCAGAGCAGATCTTATCCAGGTGTGGTTATCTGGAAGTTGAGTCATGGCAACTGGACTTCTTTCTTGTTAGGTTGAAACATTTTATTACTCATCCAAGTAGCTTCTTCAGTCTGAGGAGAGTTGGATCTCAGGAGATCCCTGATATATCCTCCAAGTTGGTTTCACTTCCCCCTGGTCTGAATAGGCTGGTTAGAAGGACAAAGGACTAGAGGTGCAGTCCTTCTCCACCCGTTGTCATCGGTTGTTAAGGGTTGTTAACAGTGGTTTTCTGGTGTGTGTGGTCCTAATCTTTCTGGGGAGGGATGAAAGGGCAGCATGATAAACAGGAGACAGATTGTATCACTCACCCTGTTGAGTGAGGGATTTTCTATAGGCACATATGACCTCCCTGACCCCTCTTTCAAACCACCTATCTTCTCAGTCCAAAATGAGTACATCTTGGTCATCAAATGAGTGTCCTTCGTCTCTCAAATGAAGGAACACTGCTGATTGTGGTCCTGAGCTGTTGCCCCTCCTGTGCTGGGCCATTCTCCTGTTCAGTGGCTGTTTGGTTTCCCCAATGTAGAGCTCCGAACACTCCTCTTTGCATTGTACTGCATATACTATATTGCTCCTGTTGTGTTTTGGTGTCCAGTCTTTTGGGTGGCTGAGTTTCTGCCTTAGTGTGTTTATGCGTTTGAAGTCCATGGGTATGTGGTCTTTACCAAAAATCCTTTTGAACTTTTCAGACACACCTGCCATGTAAGGAATGACCAGGTTCTTCCGTTGGCTCAGAATCTTAGACTGTTCTATTGTCCTCCTGGGTCGGACATTGTCTTGTTAAAGGTCCATTTTGGATATCCACAGGCCTTAAAGGCTGTCTTCAGATGTCCATCTTCTTTCTTCTTAGCTTCTATGGAGGTGTGGGTGTTTCTTGCTCTATGGTTTAGCATCCTGATGACCCCTAGTTTATGTTGCAATGGGTGATCACAGGCATTGATTGGTGTGTGTAGGTTTTCTATTCCTAAACTGCCGTTAGATCCTATGATGACTGCACAGTCCAGGAAAGCCAGCCCGTTGTCTTTGGTGTCTTTCCTGGTGAACTTAATATTTCAGTCCATTGTGTTTATGTGGTCTGTGAAGACTTGTACTTCCTGAATCTTAATCTTCACCCAGGTGTTGTCCACATACCTGAACCAATGGTAGGAGTCATCCTCTGGAAGGTGTTTAGAGTCTTCTTTTCCACTTCTTCCATGTATAGTTTGCCAACAATGGGAGACAATGGGGAACCCATGACACAGCCATGTTTCTGTCTGTAAAAGTCCCCCCGTAGGTGAACTAAGTAGTGCTCAGACACAGGTCCAGGAGCAGGCCTATCTGGTCCAGGTTGAGGCTGCTTCTGGTAGAGAGGGTGTTGTCTTCTTCCAATCTCCTTTTTACAGTTGTTAGGGCATCAGGAGTGCGAATGCTGGTGAAGAGGGATGTGACATCAAAGGACATAATGGTTTCATCAGTATTTATTTTCAGTTCCCTGACCTTGGATGCAAACTCCTCTGAGTTGTGAATGTGGTGGTCTGAGTGCCCAACCAATGGTGCTAAGATGGTGGCCAGGCACATAACATACAACATTGTTGTGTCCCACTCCCATTATCAGAGCACTAGCTACAAATGATAGGTCAATGTGCAATATGAAAATTAAAATGGGATTGATATGTAAGAGTAGCTTTATTGATATATGGGCAGGATTTCTTGAGTTTGTGTTTGAAAAAAAGGATTGTGTAGCCTCACAAGAATAAAAGTAGTTTTGGAAGGGGATTATGACTCTATAATGAAGGAAAAATTGGTTGTATCTCCAGATTATCTTAGTGAAAGGGGGCACTTTTTTGTATTATTGGATTATTGTGTCAAGGATTATTGGTTAGTTTTATCTCCTTTTATTTGTTAATGTTGTTGTAGATTTTTAATTTTAATGTACAAGTCCCGTGCTACCCATCTAGCACAACAGACACTCTGAGACTGGGCAGCACAATAGAAAAAAAGAGCAGAGAGGCAGGCAGGCAGGCACTGGCTGCTTGGCACACACAGAGTCCCACTCATGAAAGCAACCAACGACAGCAGAACATAAAAAAGCAATTGCAAAGAGACTGAGTGTGCCCAACCAATCATCAGCACAATGCACACAACCCAGGTGCACAGACTGGCACAGTCACAACATCCATACTCCCAGACCACCCCCACCCCCAGAAGCAAACAAAAGAGTCCTCCCTCAAAAAAAAACCCCTCTCTACCAAAATATGCACCTTTTACAGAATAACTACATAATAAATTCAACAGGCACTTCAGACAGAAGCAGTAGGAGGGGGGAAAACCCAGAAATACTGAAAGGGGCAGGCAAATAATACTTACTATGTGAAATCAACTCAGTTCTAACTTCAGGTGACGCTTTTCAGCATTTTTCAAGTAGAAAATACTCAGAAGTGCCTTATCGTTCTCTTCTTCTGGGGGCGCCCTGGAACTGTGCAACTGCTCAAGGCCACCCAGGCTAGCTTTTTTTGGCAAGAGGCACAGTCGGGAATTGAACTCCCAACCTCTGGCTCTACCTCAGATACCTAAACCACTGAGTGGCAAAGGAATCCTGAAAAAAAAAAAGCAAGGGAAAAAACCAAAAAAGGAAAAGATTCAAGATGGAGGCAAAGTAGGTAAACAGGCAGGCAGCAACCTAAAATTAAGGGCACTGGGTACTCACAACATAGTAATCCCACAGGTAACAACTGAAGCAAAAAGCACTCCTTACTGGTTTCTACATCCTCTTACAGATGTAAAATTCCTGCTCCCCTCTCCTCGATGTTCTGATTGGCTGTTGTCAGCCTTTGCAATGCTATTGGATGAAAAATTTCTCAGGAGACTTAACAAAGGGCGAAAGGGCACTGAAAAAGGAAAAACAAAAGAAACACAAAACTTTCATGTATCCCTCTTTCATAAAACATGACCCATTCATATTTAGAGACTTTTGACAATTATCAAAATTACTCAGATATTTATATAATGCAAGTTCGGTTTCTAATTTTAGACAGTTACTTTTTGGATTATACCCCCACCCACCCCAATCTGATCCAGACTGGAAGATTCTGGGTGTTGTAATCCAAAATTAATTTTCTTAAGATCTGAACATATGTAATAGGTTCACCAGTGGACCAGGTAAAGTTAAAGGTAAAGGTTCCCCTTGACAATTTTTGTCCAGTTGTGTTCGACTCTAGGGGGCAGTGCTCATCCCCGTTTCCAAGCCATAGAGCCAGCGTTTTGTCCGAAGACAATCTTCCGTGGTCACATGGCCAGTGCGACTTAGACACAGAACACTATTACCTTCCCACCGAGGTGGTCCCTATTTATCTACTTGCATTTGCATGCTTTTGAACCGCTAGGTTGGCGGGAGCTGGGACAAGCGACGGGCGCTCACTCCGTCACGTGGATTCAATCTTACGACTGCTTGGTCTTCTGACCCTGCAGCACAGGCTTCTGCGCTTTAGCCTGCAGCGCCACCACGTCCCTAGTGGACCAGGTAGCATTTAGCAATTTCCTGTTCTAGGAGAAGACAATGCTCTTTTAGCTGACAAACTAGAAAGAAGCATTTGCCAAGGAAAAGCTGGGGTGGGGAGATTGCCCAAACAATGTACTCGAGGAGGAATCGTTTGCCTGCACTGCCAAAGCAGTAGAATTAAAACGGAAAATATAATTAAGCCCTAAGACACAATAGGCATCTCATTTATGGGCATTTGCCAACCCAGCATACCTTCACTTGTATAATAAGACCAGGTGGGTTTTATAGTCCACAGAGTACAGTAATAGCTTTCAAATGAGCTGCCTGGAGTGTCTTATTGCATGATGTGAAATAGAAATTATGGATCAAAATAATAAAACAGTGAGAAGTGAACACTAACGAGGGCCATATTATGGATGCAGAAGAATATGAACAATGGAAGTTAACCAGACAGCATTGATGGAGGTTAAAAGAAGAAGATGAGGTGGGAAAAATGTGTAAAGTTTTTTAATTTCCAATGAAGTCTTAGGTTCCCTGGCAGACGTAGACCTCCTTCTACTTTGCATTCGATCAGTGGTGAGGATAAGAAAATGCTCTGGTACTTTTGCATGCGGTCAAAAAAGACAAAGAAAAAAGGTAAATGCAATTAATTTTATACAGAACAGGGATGAAGCAAAAATAGAGAGAAGTCTTAGCAAACTTTCCCCATCTTCTTCTCCTTGCTGCACTGTCTGTCAAAAGAAGCTTCACATTGGGGTAAATTTAATAAGGGCAGGAAAGCAGGTCTAACCTCTCCCAGGGGATGCGGGTTTTGGAAAAGTTACTTTCTGGTCAGCAGCTTGCAAGGCACTGGCACAGTTTTCTTATAATCATTCCAGGACTGAGATGTGTTTTGGTGAGAGCTCCACTCACAAAGAGGTGTGGCCTCAGGTGTTTACAAGCATGCTGAAAATCTGTTTTTTTCTCCTTTGATCTTGTTGTGAGCTTGCTTTTCCCTAGCTTTTTAAAAAAAAACTTTTGCATATTATTTTCTTTTTGTTTTGATATGTCTCCATGTGTCCTCAGCAAGACCCAGGGATTACTTTAGTGGTTTTGGGGATTCTCCTCAACAGCTGACCATTTGAGTGGGTGATGAGGATGGCTTAAGTACAGGATACAGGTGGCTGGAAGGAGTAGCAGAAGTTACCTTTTCTGCCCAGCAGAGAACAAGTATGGAAGCCTGCACAGCCAGCATAACAGACTACTGTACTCCCATTAGATATTAAATGTAGAAGTTATGCTACAGTTTCATGGAAGGACAGGAAACAGCCATGTCATGTCAGATATGTGTATGAAAAAGGCAGAGAAGAAGCCTCATAAGTAGGAGCTTATGCGCAGAATCCTGTGACAAAGCTCAGAGTATAATGGCTCCTTGGGTGAAGCACTCCATGTGATATCTGGCTTGCAGTTGAGCGACTTGGAGATTACTCATTACAAGCAATGGGACAATGGGGTAGTGAATACCTCTTGTGCAAATGCCAGAAAAAAGACAACCACATGTAAAACAGGCGATTGTGGGCATAGTACAAAGAAGCCAGATTTTGAACATAGTGTTATACATACACACACGAAACAAACTCTAGTACTGTAAATGTTTTTTAAAATGATTTTTTAAGAAAGAAAAGCTGCATAAAGAGACAGACTTGTGATATGGTCAGAGTGGGGATACTTATAAGTATGGGAAAGATTTCTATGACCTCATTTTCCCCCTGCAACCTGTGTTTGACTTTATGGGTGGGTTCAAACATGTTTATGAGTAATCTGGTGAGAAAGGCCAGGTTACTCATAAACATGTTTGAACTTGCTTAAGGGTTCAAATGTAGGTTGCAAAGAAAATGTGAAATGTTATAGAAATCCTCCCTCTACTTATAAGGTACTTATTCATCCTTTATTTCATTCTTTCCCCATCCTTTTCCTTCATTCCTTAGCTGCTTTTCTGAAAGAAATGGGTGGATAAATAACAATCAGGCATTTGTGTATATGTTTAGGATACCCAGGGTAGTGGATAGTGATGGACTAGGACACATGAGGCTTGGGTTCAAATGCTCACTCAGCCACAGACGCTTATGTGGGGTGTGGAACTGGTAAAACCACTCCTTAAATATCTCACTTACCTCCAAAGCCCTATTAGGGTCGCTATAAGCTGGTTCTGACTTGACAGCACATAACACACATATTTGCATGGAAGGTTTAAGTAGTCGCTAAGAGTTTCATGACTTTCACACAGTGGAGCATGGACAGTTTTTAAACTGACAGCCAGAAGGAGGCGTTTTCCTAGTAGGCCCTTTTAAACATCACATTTGTGGTATACAGAGAAAATGGGAAAGTAATATCCAAAACCATTCACTGCTCTATTAGTTTTATTTATTAGGCAAATGTGTTCCAAAAATTGTAATTTTTGTTCAGTACTACACGAGACTCCCATCCTTTATTTCTGAAAATAAAGAGGACGGTGCTTCTATTATAGCAGTATTGTTTGTACGGGATATTACATCTTGAACGTTTGCACAGTGAACCAGAACTCCTCCTTCCCAGTGGCCTTTTAATGTTGTCAGTGTTTATCAGTTTTGTTTTTGTAAATAAATGCACAGGAGAAAGCAGGCAACTGACTTAAAACTAATAAGCACGCTTCCTCCCAGAACAGGATAACAAAAGGGCTTTTCTCCTCTGCAAGCCATCTGCCTCTTTGCCATAGATGAGAAACAACAAAGGGGAAAGTAAACATGCAAAGATAACACACTGAAAGTCTGCTCGGTGCACCAGATGAACACATGATTTCGACAGTCCCATTGACTCAATGCTAATTTGTCTGCCATTGCTGAGTTCTTAACAGTGTGGTTTTTATGCTGGTAGAGAGAGTTAATTTAAGACTCCATCCTCCTAACGCATACACTTCCAAACATTTACATTTTACATTGTAGCAGATTTAGTGGCTGCAAGGTATTACAGATACCTTTCAGAGCCTATGTGGTGTAGTGGATTAGAGCAGGGGCCTCCAAATTTTTGAGCATTAGGGCCACATCGTATATTTTCAACATTTTTGAGGGCCAAATGATGCCCTCCTGCCTGTCTGTCCGCATGCATGCACACACACCCCACCCGCCCCGGTACGCACATGAGCTGAAGGGAGTGGGCTGGATAAAATGGGAATGAGGCCTGCAGGCCATAGTTTGGAGACCCCTGGATTAGAGTATTGGGCTAGAAATCAAGAGACAGATACCTACTGTTTATGTAGTTACTATCAAGGTGAATAAGTCTTTAGCAAATAATGACATAATCGCAAGTTTTCCAATTCAGCTGTGACTCCATCCATTACAGTCTTCTTCAACCCCCATTTACTATCAGCATACAGTCCTTGACAGATTACCACAAGCACACAAAAAGCTTTACGTTTTATTTTAAGAAAATGAATCCTGTGCTACTCATTATTTCTTGGCAGCCAGGTTACAATTATCATTAATGTTACTCCAGCTGTGCAACTACTGTAACTGCTTCCATAATGCCAGTTGGTATAACATTGTTCATGTGTTGCACTTATATTACCAATAGGTCGAAACATAGGGAAGCACCAGTTCACTCTAGTGTCTCATTCTGATATGCATCTTGCAAATATTTACAAAAACACAAAAGACAGGCTCTAGGAATCTCTCTCTTACCAGCAGATTGAGAACAAAATGGTAGAAAAATTCTTTTAAGAATGTCTTTATTTGCCTTTTTGAAAGTAAAAAAAAAAGCCTTTTTGAAAGTAAAAGCATTACCAATCACACCAAAAAAGTAGTTTTGTAATTACCTGGTACGGTTCTTTTTCTATAAGTTGCAACTTGATACATAACTTGTTACTTAAAGAAGTAACTAGCTATAGGTGACAACAGTACTTGTAACTAGTTACTTCTGAGTTTTGAATATGTGGCTTTCAGTAAAGAAAAGCATTCCAATTCCTGATTTTGTTTGATTTCTTTCATGGGTAGACAACTTATTGCCTGTGGCTATATGTGGCCTAGAAATAGTCCTTGTTCAGAGGGCACATATAAAAGCTCAACATTTTAAAACAAGTTGCTCACAAAGTCTCTTTGTGCCATTTAGGGGATGTGGGGGCAATTTCCCCATATTATGAATGCATCTGGGGCCCCATAACCCATAATATTTTTTAATTTGGTCATTAGAGGATGCAAGGAGACTTTTCAGCTAAGAACCTAAATTTGTGAAACTTAAGCTCATTTTTCAGTTAGCAAAAAACTTCTGTAGCAACCTTTTTAGTACATAACCAGTGCATTATTTTAAATTCTAAATTCAGTATATAATTAACCCCTTGGGAATGGGGCCCTTTGGCAAATATTAAAAATCACTCTGAATCCCATTGAAACTGGCCAGTCATAGCTTATTTGATATTTGTGCTGAGAAATTGCACAGTCCTAATGCTGAACTTGTGACTCTTGGCTAGCAATAATTACTCTGGGGATTGGGATTGGATGTAGAAAGGAAAAGGGAAAAAAAGAGAGAGGTGGCTGCTCACTATTATTGTAGGAAGTCTGTTTAGGGATAATGTAGGAGGAAAAAGTCCCTAAACTTATATATAGAATTTGCTGCAGCTGATTTTTTATGCATGTAGTTCTGCTGGCAGAAGTCATGTGAAACAGCTTGTTTTCTAGCAAAGAAAAAAAAACAGGGTAAAAGGAGGAGAGAAGTGACTCACAGATTCCAGTTTATTGACAAAACACAGGATATTTTGGAGAGCACTCATCCATAGGGTCACCATAATTCAGAGGTGACCTGAGGGCACATTACAACAAATGGCTTCACTAAAACCACCCCTAGCTATAAGAGCATTAGAAGAGAAGAAAAAGATGTTCTAACAAAAAAGGAGAAAAATAACAATTAATAACTGGAGCGTTCATCTAATAAATTCATTGGATTTCATTTACCTTTAACAAAAGCTAGCAACAAGAACCTATGCTATTTATAAATATTGTAGCCGTACAATCTGATTCATATTTATCTATCTCCACAACAGCAAAACAACTTCGGTGTTGGCTTTTACAACAAAACATGAAACAAATACGGCTGTTAGTTCACAGTCCACCAGACTCAATCTTCTGGTTCTTTCTCAAGAAGCTGGATCCTGTCTCTTTGCTTCTAGCTCCTGCAAATATTTAAAAGCAAGGTGATGGAATAATCAATATTTTGGGACCCATGAACTTCTGCAGAACTGCTTCTCAGCAAACCAGGGAAAGCTTCCACCACCAGCAGCAGCAAACTTGGAAAAGAGAACAAGAGAATGGGAATGCTATGTTTGATGACTGCAGGCATGCTGGATTATTTGTTCTTAATGCTAATAGCACTGCAACATGTAAAGGTTACATATTCATTGATAAGAGTGCTTTTCATGAAACAGACAAAATGCAAAAACCACTTCAAGCATTGTGGGGTGTGATCACAAAGGAAAATAGATTGCACTCTGGCCCATTTGTGAAGCAATCTGGTGCAATCTTTCCCCCTGCAGTCACATGACACATCGGAGAGATGCACTCCAAACTGACCCCAATCAGCCCCTAAGATGGACCTTTTTAGTCCAGCTATTTTTTTTTGGGACTGGGCTAATTTCCCGGCAGATGGAAGGGTTGATTTAACAGAGCCCTCCCATTAAAGTGACCCTTTCTGGTGTAATCAGGTGTGGAGTCTGTGGACCTTTGCAGCTACAGTATCTGATTGCATCCTTGGTCTTTGTGACTGAGATTCACCACTGCTGAATTCTAGACTTCCTGTGGGATCCATCAGAGGCCGGTCAACCACTCTCCATTCCCCATTTGTAAATAGACATGAAGTGCTGTTTACAGTGCTACACAAAGATAAGGGAAAAATTCTACCGTAAGAATGCTACATTAACCTTTCAAAAAGGCTACTGACCTAAAGATCGGGAAATGATGTCTTCTCCTGTATTTCAAAAATGGACTGTGGTGAATTGGGGGGGGGGTATTATTTTTCTAAATTATTTTGCAGCATGCTTCAGGAGAATCTCATCTGGCTTGCACTTCTCTTTCCAATTGGGTACTTGAAATGTTTGGGCAAAGATGTTATTATGCTTCTAATTTACAGTTAGCAGGTTATTCACTCTATTAAAAA
The DNA here is from genome assembly GCF_051106095.1 of Pogona vitticeps. Lineage (NCBI taxonomy): Eukaryota > Metazoa > Chordata > Lepidosauria > Squamata > Agamidae > Pogona > Pogona vitticeps. The sequence goes on along the minus strand of NC_135786.1, from coordinate 72,875,501 downwards.
AAGAAGGCAGCACTTGAATTGCTAGGAAACAATCTTCTTGTTTCCAAAACATACTCTTATGAAAATGGGTCTATTGACTGCTTCATATTTTCGGGATTGGTTTGTGTCTGTCTTTACACCTGGTTCTTTGGTCTTGTATCCGGGAGGCAGTAGAAGATAGGAGGGCCTGGCGTGCTCTGGTCCATGGGGTCACGAAGAGTCGGACACGACTAAACGACTAAACGACGACGACGTTATTTTCTCCCCTTCAACTGGTTATATTGATTTATTGGTTATATTTATTTTTTTGTCATATTGTTTAATTGTTAGGTGATGCCCTTCCTTTTTTTGTTGTTGCCTGTAATTTCATGCTCATTTAAAAATAAAATGTGATGATTAAAAACTAAGCAGAAAAAACATGGCTTATTGTAAACAATTATGCCAATTTTTGCTTCTTCAGGTTCTCCCACGAGACCAGTTTCTTCTATGTGCATTTGGCATTAGGCTTTTGCAAGAGTCCTAGTTAGTGGTGCTGAACATTTCTGTATTTATTTACCAGCTACAACCTATACAACGCAGCTGCCCTACCTGCAGCAAGACTATTCCTAAAGCAAGCTGTCAGTGCCTTGATAGGTAGCTGCCAAGAACTCAATGTCTTCCATTGAAGATTTGTTGTTGAATACTCGTAAAACACATCAAACCTTGTGCAGACAGTTATTTCATAAAAGGCAGTTCCTATCTGCTAGTTAGCGAACGAATATACATGATACAAATGGAAAAAAGGAACAGAAAAGGGAAAAATGAAAGCTACCACTGGAGCAGTTCCTCCATCTCTGGGCAGGTGGGGAAGATGGGGACGTATCTACCATATATGACATGCAACAATGGATCCAATATATCATCTTCAACTCTCTTAAGAATTATCTTGTGTTTAAGAGGAACATATCAAATTGATCAATCTTCTGTATCGTTCTTTGTCATCATTCATGTAACTGCAACTGGGTCACAGGTGACATTATTAAGTGGCAAATGCCTTTCAAGTGGTGACTTGTTTCCATAATAAATGCAACAGGAAACAGAGCCAGGATTCCTTAAGATTTTAAATACTGCTGATAACACTGTCCAGACTCTGTTTCTTAAATGATGGACTTTTGGTCCCTTTTCAATAAAGAGTACAAGTCATGTGGACTTCTGAGATTCATTTTTGGAACTCAGTCTTGGCTGGCAAGCTTTGTCACACAGTAGACCGTGCTGAGAAACACATGAGCATCCAAGATGTTGTTGGGACTGTAGGCAGTAGAGCCAATAATGAGGAACTGCGGTAGTTGAAATCCAACATCTAGAAGGCTACCTATTCTCCATTCCTCTGCTAGATCATCTAATGAGTTTTCTCGGGCCCATGTAAACATAATGATCTCTACTGTGTGTTCTTAATCAGCAGTCTTAGGGATCCCACGTGCATGTGCACATTGATGTCAGTCATTTCTAGGCATGCTGCTTGCACATGTTCTCCTCATTACAGAATAACCTAATTTTTCTTTCTACCTGATACTGTTCCTGCTTTTCATTAGCGCTACTTTACTCAGGAGCATCTCCATTTGTTTCATTGTTTACAACTGGAGACATTTGCAAGTAGAGAACATGCTGTTCTGGGGCACTCTGGGGTTCTGCAGCTTGCCCAAGGCTACATAGGCTGGCTGTTCTTCTAGGAGGCCTAGTGAGGAACTGAGCTCTCAACCTCTGTGGGCACGATTAAATCACCAGCTATAACGTTGGTTGCCACTTTGGAGTGAGACTGGGCTACAAGAACCTGGCCTGAGGAGCCACCTCTGAGAAGAATATCGATCCTGTTGCTGATCATCTAGCACCATTCTGATGTGCTAGACTACAACTCCCATTAATCTTAACAACTGGGATGCTGGGGAGCACCTGGTTGGGGAGGGCTGCCTTACAATGTGAAAGAAATTGAGACTCCCTTGCTCCACCACCAAAGTAGCCACATAGCATGGGCAAGAAATAACGTTTTATATCATACATTTTTTGGCAGTCTTCAGTGATGTTGAGATGTTTGTGCTCCTTTTAAAAAAGGAAGTCACCATTAATAAGCCCCTTCCCACCTCTGTTGTTCATGAAAACAGCAGCTGTTCAACTAATGACCTAAAACCTGGCATTCATGTTCAAGATGTATGACTAAGATCTACAAAACGTGCCAACATTTCAACCCACCCTAAAAAACGTTGCCAGAAGTACAGTAAAGTGGAGTAACTTTTCTCAACCTAGTCACTGCATCCTCCCCATCTGGATTTGGACTCAAAAGACCAAATAAGTACCTCAGAGGCTAGGAAAAGTAGGAGCGTTTGGAGGATACATTGTCAGCAAGCACAAGTTATAAATTTGTACAACATCATTCTTGATTATGGGCCATGTCAAAGCCTGAGTTTTATCTCCCAGTTTACTGGCTTTGTGAGATGTAACCTGACAGGAATTCTACAGAAGAGGAGCCATGTTAATCTGTAGTCAGCTGTGAGAAATTTAAGGTGCCACATGTTGTCTCTAGTGAGAAAAAACAAGATAGCCTTTCCTTTGGTGTTAAATAAACAGGGGTCAGAATCCTATTGATGATTATGTAAGATGTACTTAACTTGCCAAGGCTAATTGCTGAGATGCAGGTGCATGTCTCAATTGCATGACTGCTCATGTGCCCTATTACGCAACTGAGATGGTCCACAGCTTCTCATCAAGTACCTGCAAAACTGAACAAATCCTACATGAACACCAATAGCATTCCTGCCAGAGTTTTTATGAAAGCATTAAAAAAATGAAGTGAAGAGTTATTATTTCACCTTTTCCCAATCTGAGCATGGCATCCTCTGTGCTTCCTTTTGTCTCGTGCATATCCTTGTAGTCCCACATTGTAAACCCTGACACTGTTAATCTTTTCAATAATTTATAAGACAGCTGACCTTAACATTAGCCAAGCTATTGAACAAACACTGGAGAGCATTAAACTCTTTTCAGCTGCTGTTGGTGGAGAAACCTTTAAAATATATGGATGGTGCTAAACGTTCAAGTAGAATTTGAGGGACTGTTGTAGTTGTCTCACTAAAAAACATCCTATTATCCAGAAAGGTTGACAGATTCATCAATTGCAATTCTAAAGAAACCTCTCTCTCTCTCTCTCTCTCTCTCTCTCTCTCACACTCACTCTCTCTCTCTCCCCCCCCCCCAGGTTGGGGCTGTTGACTGTTGACCATTTGTTTCTTTTTTCACATCCCTGGCTAAAGAGATAATGCGAACGCACCTAGCCCCTGTTTAAGTACCCTGTTACTAAGGAAACAAACTTGTCAGGCATGAGCCATGTGGGAATAATGGTGATTTATTTAGAAAAGGGAAGGTTTGTCATTTTGAGCTCACTAGTACAAAATTGCTTTTTGATTACCTTCAAGCTTATTGCATTGTCTTGTCACAATAAACTATGGAAACAAGTGGAAAGTTAATAATTGTGGGATCTGTTCTTGTCAATTCGTTCTGCAGAAGGTCACCCAGTAGGCTCATATACTTGCTAGTGGATGGTTGAACCTGGCAAGAAAATACAAAAGTTTCAAAGTAGGAGACAGGTTTATTGTGTTTTGCTGTTATTTTGTCTGTGAAATGATAAGACCCAGCCTGACCCTCAACAATGTTCTTGGGGTTGTAGGTAGCAAGCCTACATTCCACAGGTTATTTCTTATAAGGCTTTTCTGTGACATCGAATGGAATATTATGGAAAAGAATTCAAGACAACCATGTTGCATCTTTTTTCTTTCATCTCCAAGAAGCTTGTGCCCATTGTGGTTGATGGAGCAGAAGGCGTGGTAGCCAATGGTCGGTTGAGCCAGAGATGAAGATCTGCCAGTATCTGTTACTGCTCCTCACCCCACCCCCATACAGAATGTGATGAGTCTCAGCTTTACCTGGTATGGAGGCAAAGAGGACTGGGTGGCTGGTCATACTCTGAACTTAAAGTAGAGGAGCCCTCCATTTGCCCAAAGAGAACAGTCCAAAGATTGTTTGCAAGATATATCTGACAGTTATCTGACAGTATGAGGTATCTGACAGATATATCATACTGTTCATGATTGAACAGTATGTGCTAATACTGTTCAATCATGGTTTAGTGTCATAAGGACAAGTTGCACTGAAGTTCACTTCTTTCAATACTATACAGTTATGATGTATTGACGTTAGATGCAATGTGGTGCAGTGGTTGGCGTGCTGGCCGAAAACTTGAGAAATCTAGATTTTAGTCCCCACAGAGTCATGAATCTGGGTGCTTCACTCTCTCTCTCAGTGTTGTTGTGAAGCTGAAATGGGGAGAAGAGTAATGTACACTAATTTGAGATCATTGGTGGCAAGGTGGGATAGAAACATAAGCAATATCAATGAAAATACAATCAATAACAACAGAAATACAGAGAGGAAAATCCTTCTGTTTGCTCAAAAGCACTTGGACACATTCTAAGCACTATGTATGCTTTGGCATATATCATGTCTGTGTCTCTCCTAGTTTTCCCCAGATATTTGCATGTTTCCAAATATATGGGGAAAACCCTATTGGGGAAATGCAAATAGCCAGGGATGGGGACTCAATTTGTGGGACTCGCTGTCAAATTGGACTTAAGTTGCACCAGTGATTTGTCTTGGCTTGACTTGGTGTTTTTTTTCCAATGACTCAGACTTGACTTGTGACTCTCAGAACCCAAACCAACCCCCTTTTCTGGGGAAAAAGAGCTTATTTTTTAATAGGGACTCAGACTTGGGGGTTTGTGACTTGGTACCAAAAACTCATACTTAGATTTGGGACTTTGGTCCAAAGACTTGTCAACATCTCTGCAAAGAGCTATAATAACATGGGGACCCCCACTCTTTTCCTGTTGATACAAGCTGACACAGACAGAAGGGATCTGGGCCATTGGCAGTCCGCAGCACTACCAAGGGAAAAAAAAATTGGGAGTGACAAACCTTAATATTCTAACTTTTGACTTCATCATTCAAAGCCAATATTATATTGAAGATTTCATTCATACACAAATACACACTCAGCCCTAGGAATATAGTAGATTGCAATAATTAAATGAAAAAGAATTCAAGAATAAGCTTACTTGCACCAAGCTTTCTGTTCTTGTCCCAATGCTAGCTGGGAATTTTCCTTCTGAGCTGGGCATCTGTGTTTTACTAGACTTTGTATGTGCTGGCTGGATAGTTCAGTGGATTAGGTATCTGGCTTTGGAAGCAGAGGATGGGCATTCAATTTCCCACTGTGCCCCCTTTGAATAAAGCCAGTCTGTGTGGCCTTGGGCAAGCTGCACTGTCCCAGGGCATCCCTAGAAGAAGGGAATGGAAAGCCACTTCTGAGTACTCTCTGCCTGGAAAGCCCTGAAAAGGGTTGCTGTAAGTCAGAATTCACTTGATGGCACAATTATTATTATTATTAACGTTTGTATATATAAGAATGGATGAGGTATATTACTTGCCCAAGAGAACATGTGTAACCAATCAGATTTTGTCTGGTGTCAGCTAGTAAGTGCTTAGAGGGTTAACTGTCAGATAAAAGAGAAAGCGCCAGTTTGTATGAAGGATATCTGTTGATAAGTTACCGTAGTTCTTCAGTTAGGACTTTCTGCTGCTAATATATTTGTTATTAGTCTGTAATAGTAAGGAAGATGTTAGGAAACTGATCAGTTTCTATTATGAAACTCTTATAAGGCATCTGACAACCACAAACCAAATCTGTACCAAGTCAAATATTTAATTATTGTTATCCTATTCTTCAATATATATTTTACGTGTAGCACACACATATCAAGGAAAAATTATTCATAATGGACATTACTTTTTTTAAACTCTCATTTAATCTGCTGTGTGCAAACTCACAAAAGCTCAACACTAATTTAGATTTTTTTTCCCTAGGGGCATCACATTTAGGCATCTGTAAGGAGAGTAGAGCTTCCAAAATGAAGATTGATGGTATTTGTAGTACAGAAAATCTAAAAAATCCCATATCTATTGTCAAGGTTTTTTGTATACTTCTGTATATTTATATGTTTTGATGTTTTATTTGTGGCTGGTCTTTTGACTGTAATAAAGTTTTATCTGTCTTCTTAATGGTGTGTCTTTAAATTGTGTTTGTAATCTATAAATTGTTCCTTTCATTTAACCCTCTTTTAATCTTTGCTCTTGTACATTTCAGTTATACTTTTTTATTCAATACCACCACCTTGGGTACCACTTTTGAGTGCAACACAGGATAGAAACCCAATAAATAAATATGTAAATGAACAAGTGACCTGCATGCACAGCAGGTTTTCTAGTAGTGTACTATGTTCCCCAGCGTAACCTTATCCTAGATTACTTTAACACCTTACACAGTGTGGGGCGCTACTTCCTCATAGCTGGGATCCTTGGCATACTTATAGCATACATGAATTTTGTGATTGGTTCCCACCTGATCAGCAATATCTCTTTCCTGGTGATACTATGGTGTGGTGAAACCTTTCTCCTTAATTCTTCATCCACATAGGTGCAATCCATGGTGATGGTTTGGCAGCTGCCATCACTTACAGGGAGCGGAAACCCTTGGTATTGCTCTACTAGACAGTGAGGGTTAGAAATGGCTGTAAACAGTAGAAATGTATTGTGCTAATAGCCATCTAGCATCTGACTACAGATGCTTGTACAGCATGAAGTTAGGCCATTAAGAGCGAAGGCTCTGAATTAAGGCTGCACTGATGACCGCAATAATGTTTTGCAAGTGGCTGGAGTCCCTCTTTGTGGCTGTCTGGCAACATGAGTGCCCTTTCATCCTGTCGTGTTGAGTTCTGCAAGGTGGAGCAAGGAAAAAAAATCCCTTGTCTTGTATCTGTCTTTAATCTCTTCCCTAGAGGGGCTTCATGCTTGATGTTTAAGGAGAAGAAATGAATAATACAGAGATAAAAGGATGCTGCATAAATTACTAATGGAAAATTAACAGCACATCCCCAGGACAACAGCAAAGGCAGGAGCATGGGCTACACCTGTTATGCTGTGTGACAGAGAGCACTTTGGTGGAATTATTTATCAGCCTAAGTACTTTCCATTAACTTTAACTGAATAAAAATGCAGAGAACGCATTAATCACAGCATATTAAGTATTTCATTCAAATTAGCCCTAATTGCCAATCTTATTCGACGTATTAATTTTAGGTGGCTTAATACTCATTGTAATGAATATTTTGACCCAATTGCATTGTAGCGTACATGACGGTATAGACTGTCATTATTGCAAGGCTCATGTTTGGAACTAATGGGTTTATGCAGAACTAAAAGCACCGTGGCTTTGTTTATGATGAAGTGGGAAGCATTTATTCAGAGCTCTAGGAGATGCTGGGTCATGAGGTGCTTCCCTGCCCTTCTCACCAAAGTGCACCGTACAGCACATGGTAATGTTTTGCAGAAGATTATAGTCAGCAACCCTTTATCCCAGAGCAAAAATGCAGGCCATTATATACACACATAATTGGTTATGGCTACAGCTGGTATTAGTTTGCTATGCAACAGTAAATGCATTTCTGCAGTATAAGACAAATTACTGCGTAATCATCTATAGCACTTTTATATAATGATTTTAACCAGTAGTATGTTCACCTCTGATGCAACACAAACACAGTAGATGTGGGATACACAGTTTTCATATTAATTACTAAGAACTAAATTTCCATCAATGTCTTTCAGTGAGGATTAGATGTCATCTGCTATCAGTCCTACCTGCCACAAATTGTCTAACTTTTTGGCTGGTTGCCATGCCGTTTCTAGCTTTGAATGCCCAGTGTTTCTCCAGATCCTCTTTTCCTTGTCTGCATAGATGCAATCCATGACGATGGCTTTGGGAGTTGCTCTTTTAAGTCACTTATGGGGCACTAGCTGAAATAACAGAATGCTTATAAACACAGAAACACTATTTTCAGAAAAAGTAGGTCAAGAGAGCCGTCATCCCTTGAGCAGCTGATTAACGATTGTGATGCAGTCTCAACCTGCCGAGAGTGACCATATAGACAGATTCAAAATAAATAAGAGATGCAAGTAGTGAGATTCTTTCACATCCTTACTCTTAAATATGTGTTTTCCAAAACAGTAGTTGCATTAAGCTGTCTGTGCGAACTAAATCCCAACCTCAGGGCTAGAGAGGATACACGCTTAGGTCAGAGTCAGAATTCAACCTCGAGCCTTATGAGTCCATCTTAGGGGTTGCTTGCCCTGTGAAATTTGGTGCATTCCAGTTGGTGCTTAAAAAGTCCTTATACGAGTGGGTGCTGATAAGTACTGAACCTTATCCAGAAAAAATTGAGCTAGGAAGCTATAACTGCCACACTATTCTACATATTCCCCCAGGAAGTCAATGCACTCGCAACATCTGTCCTTCCAGCTTCTTGAGTCTCTGCAAATAAAATTCTTCCAACTGCTGGGGGAACTTAACCACTCATTCAAAGTATTAGTTGCCTCCAGAACACTCACAAATCATTGTCCCTTTAGGTGCTTTTTGAGTTTGAGGAAAAGATGATAGTCAGAAGGAGCCAGGTCAAGAGAATAGGGTGGATGGGGCATCACTTGAAAGCCTAAGGACATCACTTTTGCCATTGTTTCACCTGCAGTGTGTGACGAGGCGTTGTCATGCAACAGGATTACACCTTTGGAGAGCTTTCCTCAACATTTTTCCTTGATGTTTTGCCTCAACTTCATCAATAAAGCCCAGTAATATTTTGCATTGATAGTTGAACCCTGTTGGAGGTAGTCCACCAGCAGAACTCCCTTCTTATCCCAAGAAAACTGTTACCATTTGCTTCTGCACCGACCTTTGCACTTGGAACTTCTTTGGCCTGGGGGAACCACTGTGCTTCCATTCCTTATTCCTTTGTCTCAGGATGATAACAGTAGATCCATGTCTCATTACCAGTTACCAGTTTGACCAGGAAATCTCATTTCTTGCAAAATATTCCAAAACAGCCACCAATGACTGCACATGTTTCCTCTTTTGTTCAGTTGTCAAAAATTTGAGGATCCACTTTGCTGCCAGCTTTCTCGTTTCCAGGTCATTGGGGATAATGGCACCAACTCGCTCACATGATATTCTCAAATATATAGCAATGCTTTTGGCTGATATTTGGCGGTCCTCCATGATCATGTCATGGATGGCTTTCACATTTGCAGGCACAGAGACAGAAACTGGCCTTCCACCGGGTTTCTCACTTTCAGCACCGAAATGGCCAGTTTTAAAATTGACAACCCAACGTTTAACTGTTGCATATGAAGAGCCACTGTCACCCATAGTTTGTGACATTTCATCATGGATCTGCTTTGCACCTTTCCCTTGGAGAAATGGGATCTTGATTATGGTCCTATGCTCTTCCATGTTGAACTTTTCTGGAGGTGCTGCCATGTTCACTTTGGACCTGAACATGAAAGATAAGCTAAAATCATAGGTAGTTGATTTTTGCACCATTGAACACAGACAGATTGGCCAATACACCCTGCAATTTATAGATTCCTGTCTCAATTTTTTTTTGGGAAAAGCTCAATACTTGTCAGCATCCCCTTGTATTCAGTGCAATCTGTTTTAACTCTTGGTACTCATCACGGAAGGTAGTACAAAGAACTATTTTGCATCTCAATGATTCGTCTGAAAAAGATTGCATGCCCTAGCCCTGCACCAGAAGGATATGGGCCAGCTCTTAAAGGGGAAGGATGGATCATTTTAAGTAGAAACACAATTGGTTGTGTGTGTGTTCCCCCCCCCCCTTCCAATGTCAAACAGTGCTATTAGGGAACCATAGATCATAACCATGTTCCAGTACAGACAGGCTCTGACTGAGGGTGGGATCAGAGGGGAAAATAGTTTGCATTTTGGCATGTAGCAAGCTAGTTCCCAGTGATCACACAATGTATGTGAGATTGCAAACCAGTGGGGGGGGGCGGTTGGAGCAATTCCTCCACAGACAAAAAAAATCACTTTAAGGCAGATTGCAAACTACAAAGCGACACTTTCTGGTTAGGATCAGGTGTAATTCTTTCTTGTCTGACTGCTCTTAGTCTATTGAAACATGTGTTGATAATAAAAGAAACAATTTGAAGCAGTTACATGTCTAATGTTGTAGATTTATTATAGGGCAGATTGTCATAGATTTCAGTCCACTACCTTTGCTGCTGGAGTGCAATATTTAGACCACAGATTTATATGCACAGTGTACTTAGGTGCAGGGACAGGATCAGAATGGAATGGGATCTTGAAAATGGCAATTGTACTATTAACATAGGAAATGAATCATCAAAAGGTTAGTATACATATCTTGCCAGTAGACAATCAACTGGAAGCTGCAGGTGTCTGCCATTTTCTCTTTCAGGTCTCCATTGTGGTAGCTTCTCTTTCAGTATAAGTTGTGCTGGGTCACTTTTACCCCCACCTCATTAAGCATATATTGTAGTTTAAGAAACATTTGCTGTAAATAAGTGAGGTTTTTCTTATCAATTCAGGGGTCTGAAGGTGGAAACAAGAGATAGCATGTGATGAGAGCTGAAAGCACACTCATGTTAGAGAGACACGATTCAGGCAGTCTTCTGTGTTTGAGAAATTGGACTTCAGAGGAATCACTGAAGAACAATCACAGAACAAAAATTAAGTGAGGCAGGAAAAAAGCTCCCACTCAGCTGCCTTCAGCATTCCCTCTTCTAATCAAGGGCTATTTGTAATATCCTTTTCTGCCCTGAGGAAATTTGTTAGCCTTAAAAATGCCAGTGTCACAAAACTCTGAATATACTCGTAGACTCCAGGTGGCAGCAAAAATGCTTCTGTAGCCCTTTCTGGTTCCTGCTGCTTCAAGCCAACAGGAATAGCAGTGAGCTCCAAGCTACTTGTCTGGCTCAAAACCTCTCATCCCAGCAGTCATATCAGCCAAGAAAAGTAAGTCTTCTGAAGATGCCGGCCACAGAGACTGGTGAAACACCAGGAAGAACAACCTTCAGAACATGGCCAAAGAGCCCGAAAAACCCACAACAACAATCAGACCCCGGCCGTGAAAGCCTTCGAGAATACACAGAAATAAGCACATTGAATTTTTTTTTTGCCAGTAGGAACGGCAACGTAAGACCCCTGCAGCAAAGTTTAGCAGTGCTTTCTTTCAAGCCTTGAACCTGAGGGGATTTTGAACACTTGTTGTCCCATAGCAATAAAATCTGAACATATGATTCACTTTTCATCTTCACTTCATAAAATGAAGCCTTATTCACATCTAATGTATAATAAAGAGACATTGAAAGGGTGAGGGAGACTTGCTCAGGAGAAAGCTAATCTTGGTTTTTTTGGTGCTGGCTTTTCCGAAAGAAAACAGAAGTGCTATTTACACTTTTGTTCTATTAATACTTGTCCAGAACAGAAATGGGTGAAATAAGCCTCAACGGGAAGCATCTCATCGGCTGTTCTCATGGAGACACTACTTAGCAAATGTCTGTGTGGTAATTGGCTATGTAAACAAATGTCTGTTGTCTAGCGGGTTTAGTGCACCCTCCGTCGTCTGCGAGAAGGACCTTCTTTGCATCCTGTCGAGCCTGAGAACACTGCAATCTGGGATTCAGGCTGGAGTGCACGGGAGCAGCAATCTGCTCATTTTGAGAATGTTCTCATGAGAACACTGCTGCTGTAGTGCTTGACTTTTTGGCAAAGCTCTGAGCGTTTTAGCTGAGTTTTGAAAGTTCAGGTTGAAACTGTTTCAGTTGCCTTCTTCATCAGAACTTGCCACCTGATACTTTGCTATGGCTACATGGAGCCTTCATGTTTCCTTCACAGCAGAGAAATACACAAAGGTCTGCAGGGGAGGCAGTGCCAATTCTACTGTTAGGCAGAGTGGTAGGGTGTGGACTGCAGCAGCAGGCTGCTAATTATTCCCTTCCATTGGAGGACAGAATTGCATGTTCTATGCCACCCGTTTCCATTCTCTAAGGTAGCCCGCAGCCCTTGGGTGAGGTGGATGATGCTGCTCCACCACCCTTGTTGTATAAGTGTCAATTGCTAGTCTGATCAGCTTCCAGAGACAGAATAAGTACAATACCATTATGGGGTAGTTGCTAGAGCTCTGGAGTGTTGGATTGTGATTTTCTAGTTCTGGGCTCTAGTTCCTATAGGTTTGTGAACTCACTGGAGTAACTTTGGGCCAGTCCCTCTTTCTCAACCTGATTTACCTCACGGGGTTCTTATGAAGATCATGGGTAAGAGCAGAGCCATGAAACATCACTTTATATTCACAAGAATAAGGGTGTGCTCTGAATATATCCAATAAATAAACAATAGTATGCCAACCATTCTTTTATCGTGCAATTACTTGGCTGAATGTTATGTTTCATAAATAAATGTAGGCTTACTAAATTAAACTCTTGCTGTGTTTTGGTCTATTTAGATTTTAAGAAAAACATGCTTCACCCAGTAGGCAATTAGTGAGGTGGCTTTTATATCTATGTTTAAGCATATATAGAGAGAGTCCTACTGCTCTTTGTAAAGTGATAGCCACAGGAAATGTCAAGAATATTAGTGAATATGTAGCCACAGTGAACAGGGTGAGTGGTTTACACTGTGACCTTCATTGGCCAAAACAGTACTGTATAGAAAACTCATAGATTGTATCACTCTCTACATGAAAATGATCATTTTAAATACAGATTTTTTCTTTCCGGTTTTTGGAGGAAAATTGGTTTGGCACAAGTCCACACAAAAGCTGATTCCATTGCACAATTTAATACATAATGACACCTTCCCTCAATGTAACTGAAGTACAGAACATTAATGACATGTTAGGGGTTGAGAATGATAACTGGAATAGAATCTCCCCTATTTATTTATTTATTTATTTATTTATTTATTTATTTATTTATTTATTTATTTATTTATTTATTTATTTATTTATTTATTTATTTATTTATTTCCTGCCTATCTAGTTGATTAAGACCACTCTAGGCGGCTTACAACAAGGGGGTACAACAATGAATAAAAGCAGTTTTACATAAAAGAAAACTTTCAACAATTGGGTTAGACACTAGGAAAGAAAAGAAAAGGGGAATCAGGAATTAACTAGGGGGGAAGGCCTGCCGAAACATCAGTGTTTTTAGTTGATTTTTGAAGATACCCAGCAAGGGGGCCGCGCGAATATCAGGGGGTAAGTTGTTCCAGAGGCGAGGAGCCACCGCCGAGAAGGCCCGATTTCTTGTTTTTTCCTTCCGGGCCTCCCTCGGCGTTAGGCTCCTCAGTGTCACCTCCTGGCTCGCGCAAGTGACATGGGTAGCTCTTGGTAGGAGAAGGCGTCCCTAGACTGGATGGCATTGTCATTCCAGTCATGGATCACGTTTGTAATCTGGATGTGCTCATGAACTTGGCTCTGTCATGGAACTCCCAGCTTACAGCTGTACCCAGAGTTGCCTTCATTCTGTTGAGGTGTATTGCCTCACTCCACCCCTTTCTTGATGAGGAATCCCTCAGGACATTGGTGCATGCATTGGTCATTTCTCATATTGACTACTGCAATGCTCTCTATGAGTCTGACCCAGAGACTGCAATGGGCCTAGAACACAGCAGACTGGTGTGGGCAGGTGTAACCATATTTCCCCCGTCCGTCCGTCCGTCCGTCCGTCCGTCCGTCCGTCCGTCCGTCCGTCCGTCCGTCCGTCCCTCTATCTATCTATCTATCTATCTATCTATCTATCTATCTATCTATCTATCTATCTATCTATCTATCTATCTATCTATCTATCTATCTATCTATCTATCTATCTATCTATCTATCTATCTATCTATCTATCTATCTATCTATCTATCTATCTCCTTTAAAAGGACCTGAGGTGGCTTTCATCATTCAAAGACAAAATTTAAAAGCTTGGCTCACCTAATGTTACCTGTTGCCTCCCAGATCAGATTCAAGGTCTTGATGATGATCACCTATAAAGCCCTTCACAGTTTGGGATCATGTGACCTGTCAGAATGTCTTTTCCTAAGGTCATCCGGCTGACTAGGTCATCCAAGGTAGCTACTCCAAGGGAGGCCAAAAAATCCTCCACTAGAAGTAGGGTCTTCTTTGATGTGGCTTCGATGCTTTGGAATCAACTGCCGGTGGAACTGTGTCTGGCTCCCTCACTCCCAACCTTTAAAATATCTTCGAAAACACTGCTTTACAAAGAGGCCTCTTTTTTAGTAGTCCTGCTTTATCTGTTCCTCGCTGCTCTATATGTTTACATCACCTGCGCTACATTTTATTTAATATTTCCAACTCTTGAGGTGTTCATCAACTGTTACTTCGCATTTCATTTTTCCTTATATGTATTGTTTTAGTTGACTGTAAACTACCCAGAACAGTGCATCTGCACTAATAAGGTGGTGTACAAATTTAATAAATAAATAAATAAACAATTCTTGTGACACTCCCATGAGATACCTGTTGTTTTTAAACATCAAATGATTGTCCAGTCCACCACCCTAATGAGATTTCACGGGAATACCACAGGAATTCCCCATGAGTGACACACTCTTGTGACACACTTTCATATGCTTTTTCAGGAGAAGCTAAAGACAATGTAGCTGCACAAGCCCACAACTAAATCCTGTCGTATTCCTCCTCCACCCTTCAGGTAGACCATAACTCCATAAACGTAATAATAACAAAAAAGAAGTTACAAGTATATTGCAAAAACAGTCCCATGATTCCTCATTCATTGCAATGTAACTCAGTTTTGCCCTAATTACTGCAACAACCAAAATTACTAAATTTCATAGTGGGTGTCACTTCCATTCCCTGATGTCCATCCTACGCCCCATGTGGGAACATGATGATATCAAAGATGACGACCACGACAACATTGGGTTATTGTGAATCAGCTGGCTGCTCACCCTTGGAGCAGGGCCTTTGTGTGCCCATCTGTTTGCCTAAGGCAGTGGGTCCTAACCTTGAGTCACCAGATGTTCTTCCTACAACTCCCATAAACCTTGGCTAGCACAGCTAATATTGAAGGCTTATGTGAGCTTTGGTCCAAGAACATCTGGGGACTCAAGAATGGCAACCAGTGGCTTAAGGCACAGGTTTTGGGGGTTTAGGTACTAGACAGTGGCTTCATTCTGAATGGGGCCAAGGCAGCCAGCAGCAAATTGAATGAGCTGCTATCACCACCACAACTGTTGGCATCTTCTTCTTTTCTATTCTCCCCAACTCACATGGCAGCAGGTATATACCAAGCACTCTGCTGTCTGAGGCAACTGCCTAACTCTAGTAAATGGCTGACCCAGCCTAACTATTTCGGAGCTTTACTGACCAAGCCTGGATTATGGTGAAGACGCTGAGCAGCCTAGCCTAAGTTTCCTGACTGATTTTGATATGAAACAGGCAGGAGGAGAGTTGCCCTTTACTATTAAAAAAAATATCTGCTTTTAGTTTTCAACCTTCATTAGGTGCTGATTCAAATGCAGAATAACACAAAACTAGGACACATGGCTGTGGAGAAGACCACAGCAAAGAAGTTGAAGAAGCGGAAGCAGAAGAAGACGCAGAAGAAGAAGAAGAATCAACGGTTGGATGTCTTCAAATGCCATTCTTTTATTTCACACATCTTTTTTCTGCAGTGTAAATCCAAACATTACTTCTGCTGCCAATTGCCAGACAGCCCTTTATTTTAAAGGGATGTCTCCCCTTTCCTAAACATCACAGCTCCATAGAAATAACTGATGGCCCTTTTATCAAGAAACAAACCAACTCCCTAGCTTTCCATCAAAGCAAGGCTGAAGCTCCAGGGTTACAGCCTGCAATGCCCTTTTATAGCTGGGACTGTTGATCTAGCAATCCTTCTTCATCTTTTGAAGTTGTTGTTGTCTGCAAAGGGAATATTGTGTGACTCTGGTCAAGCTCATACCCTGGATATCTCCAGCAAAACTGTATAGATCTGAGAATAGTGAGATTGATTGTTAAGTGATGTTGTATAAAACCATTTGGAAATCCAAGGAGCTCTGGGTTGTGCACCGTGTAAAGTCCCAACAGCTTCTTCATTGAAATGACAGAAGTAGGGCCACCCTCTAATAATCTCTGCTCTGCACTTCAGATAACAGTTCTGCTGAAGACTGTTATGTTTTTGTATGCATAGCTTCTTTACATTCCCTAGAACTTTACGTTTCATGTATTATTCTAGTGTGTTACATTCCCGAGTCTTGTAACTGTAATTGCAAACTATGATGTGATACATGATTATACTTCCTAATTGATTTCCCTGCTTTATCTCATCAAGGCAAGCCTGAGGGAGAACATGCCTGCTTCATCCTTCAGAGCTGTTCCATGTCCATTCCAGTTTAAGTTGTCATTAGGTAGTCTCGAGGAACCAAAACTACCTATACCTTCCTTCCTGAGACATTAGCCCAAAGGAATGGGAAGTAAGCTAGCCATTGACCAGATTGGGTGGTCAGGTGCCACAACATATGGTATCCTTGCCTATTTTCTGTCAAAGCTGAGGTTGATTGTGCATCTATAGATTCAGACTGTGAGGTCAAGAAACTATGTTGCTATGGAAATTTCCCTCGCTTAATTCCAAGCTAAAGACAGTTAGAATTCAGGAGGCAATGCATCTCCATAGTCATCTCATTAAACAGGTGTTGCGTGTTTCATATTAAGCAGATGCAGTGTACAAATACTAACAACCAATCACTGAATCAAGAAAAAAAATTAAAATGCATCTTGCTTCAAGAGATGAAAGAAGGATCTTTGTAAGCTTAATGCTGTTCAGTAGAATCTGAGCAGTTCCTGAAAATTAACCAGGTACAGAAAGGATTCTACTGTCAGAGATCCAGCCATTCCATAGAAAATTATTGTATGTGAATTATATTATTGACCTCCATCTTCTCTAGTTACAGCTAGCATAGCTACCCAGGCAGATCTGTTTATACATTAAATCAGGTGTGGGCAAAGATATCCCATAAGTCCCCAATGTGGCCCTGCAAGCCTCCACAGATTCTCTTGACATCCCCACTCTAAGAGATAAAAAACATTTTTTCCTCCCCAAATGGGTAGCATGCTTTTTTTGGGGGGGCAGTCCCCAGAAGCAAACACATGTCGTTTGCCATGTGACCATAAATTCACTCCCAAACTAGAGCTATTTTAGGCCTTCGAAAGGATTTGTAAAAGACCAGACATAATGGGGACGTGGTGGCGCTGTGGGCTAAACCATAGAAGCCTGTGCTGCAGGGTCAGAAGACCAAGCAGTTGTAAGATCGAATCCACGCAACGGAGTGAGCGCCCGTTGCTTGTCCCAGCTCCCGCCAACCTAGCGGCTCGAAAGCATGCAAATGCGAGTAGATAAATAGGGACCACCTCGGTGGGAAGGTAAACAGCGTTCCGTGTCTAAATCACACTGGCCATGTGACCACGGAAAGATTGTCTTCGGACAAACGCTGGCTCTATGGCTTGAAGAGCGGGATGAGCGCCGCCCCCTAGAGTCGGACACGACTGGACAAAAATCGTCAAGGGGAACCTTTACCTTTACCTTTAGACATAATGGGCTGGAGGGAAGAAATGGCTCCCAGACCATCTGGAATTGCCCAACCCAGCTTTAAAGGTATGGAAAAGATCTCTCCAAAATCGGACTGAATGGTAGATCTTAAACCAGCTTGCAATTGCATTGGGGATCTGGGGTTACTGACCCAGCAGTCTTTTTGGGGAGCCCTGCTCTATAGTGTCCAGGTAACATAGGACGTGCAAGGAAAGAGGCAATATTGTGCCTTGCCTTTCAGTGATGGGTGGGAATCCACAGTCTTTGCTTCATAGTGCCACTCAGTAACATTCTTATCATAATAGAAACACAGATCTCCTTCCCTTTTCTCATGCCCTCTCCCAAACATGTGGCAAAATATAGAGACAGGAAATGAGGGAAATGGGAAAAACAATTTGTCTGCTTCTTCTTGGATCTTTAGGCAGGGTTACCTTCTAGTACTGTATGAAAGCATTGCATAGTCTTCTGACATTTGCGTTGGGCCACTCCTGATGGTAGGAACTACAAATTGCTACACAGCTTACCCCAGACAAGAAGGGGTCATTACTGTGACTCAGTGACAGAGTATGTGGTTTGTAAGTAAAGGAAATTTGATTCCATCTCTTGTGACTTTCAGTCAAGAGTCTTGATAAATCAGGAAAATGCCTGGAAATCCTCAAAAACCACTATCAATCAGATTAGAGAAGCTGAAGCTGTGGACCAGTGGCTTGTACCTCATGAGGCAAATATGGGAAGGGGAACCAGACTGTTCCAGCCATTCCTAAAGAGACATTGAGTCCACAACACAAGGCAACGTATACAGAGAGACCAGCGAGAGAAATTCAGTTATTTGCCAAAGGATAAGCATAAGAAAGACAGGTAGTTTATATTTAAAATACTATCAGTGACAACTGCGAGGCACGGTTTTGTATGCTTGTTAAAGGTTTATGTTGGCTTCTATGTTTTCATGCTTGCAGCATGATTTTTTAAAAAACAAAAACAAATTCTTTAGATTCCAGTCTGAGGAAATACTGTTGTTATCTTGGGTGTAAAAAACTAAAACCACCAGATCCTGTTAAGACCTGAATTCTGTGTAACTTTGGTGGATACAACTCTGTTGGCTAGTTCTTGCTCAGTGTTGTCCTATCGGGGGGGGGGGGGGGAAGAAAAAGAGATGGAGAAATTTCACAGTGATTTAACTTTATTTCTTCAGCCCTTTGGTCTGTAAACATTGTTATCTAAAGACTTGTGATGATTTATTGAAAAATAAAAACCCACCTCAGAGAAGCAGGTGTCCTTAAATTCCTTATATATTATTTCATAAGCTGGATGCCACCTTTTCAATATCTTTATAGTAGCATAGAACTAGGTCCAGCATACCAAATGAAAGGGAATGCAATATCTTAGAAATAAATCCAATTAAATTTATATAGAGGAATTCAAGGCGTTTTATTTATCCCAATATAAACAAGAGGCCAAACAAAGAGAGCTGCACTTTTTTTTGGTGCTGCATTATATTCTTAAAACTGTCACCCAGAAGCATCTCCTGTACTAGATGCTATGTAGCCATCCATTTTATACAGCTCTTTCGTCTGCTAAGCCTCACTAAGTGGAGGAAGCAAATGCGCAGACTTGCAGGGCTGCCAGAATAACTTGCTCTACAAATCATCATGATAGCCCATCATTCATTTGCACAGAAGCAAAATTCAAAACAACAAACCATAAAGTTTTGGGCACAAAGCCACCAGCAGATAAGACCGTTTATTGCTTTTGTTAACGATGCTACCAAGGCAGAGTTTGGAAGGTTGTTTTTGTTTTGACTACAGCTTCCCACATCTCCAAGCTTGCATGACTGCTGGCTGTGCTGACAGTTGGATTTAAGGAGTTGTAGATGAGAACAATAATTCTTCTGGGCTCCAGGAAGAACTTGGGCAAGGGCTTAGGATCGATGGATGTTAAGGTGCCGTAGTTGCTATGTTTCACTTTTTGCAGGAGCCAGTCATAAGCAACATGGATTTTGAGTCTTCCAGAACCTGTCTATAAAATCTAGAAGTAAAGGGAGAAAGTCCAAAAATCTGGCTAGGGCCATTGTTCCTATGGGGAAACTGACTTGTAAAATGGAGTTTGCTATTGCAGGGAAAAAGAAAGTTCTAGTAGCTGAAACGTATTTGGCATCATCAACTGCAAAACATATTTCATTATCCTGTGGACAACACAGTAGTTTTGGGAATAAAGGACACTTTAGGGCAGGCTATGGGATACAAACAAACCTTGGGTTTCCTAGGAAAGAAAGAGCCAAAGGGCTTAGGAAAGGCATGTCTACAATGGCTACAGCTGAAGTAGAAGATGCAATTACTCCTTCCTCCAGCATCCATCCAGAGTTGCTCCAATCTGCCAGGAAGAGGTGGTAGAGGTATGCTCTCTGCTCCTGCCTGAGTTTCAATGACTTGTTGAAATGATGCTTCATTATCAGATCATTTGACCATTTATCATGTATAATGTTTTGTGTTTTCATCCCTGATGAGAACAAGCAATGCTCTTAGGGTCATCATCCTGACAGTGTTCATTTTAGATATTATGATGTTCTGATGGACATCTACAGGTCCATATTGAGGTGAGTAGCATGGTTTTCACAAATGTCTTTTTTCTTATATTAGCACGTCAGTACCCATCTGCGATGAATGGTTCCCTGGACATACTGCTGGCAGGTGAATGCAAGAAGACACCTCTTCCAGTCCCCTCTAACTTGATTATTCCTGGCTACTTGTCTGAATTACCTCCAGGAACATACCACGTATAAGTTGACACTAAGTGGCATGACAGTTATATTTGTGATTCTAAATCTATGGTAGCTCACTTGCCCATGTGCATCATTGCTCAGTGCTATACTGATAGTTGGAGATGGATAGATGAAAACATCCTAAGTTAAGCAGAGGAATGGTTCCAGAAAAGGAATGCAAAATAAGTTTAAAATTCTTGCTAAGAAAACCTTTTAAAATAATTTTTAAATAAGACTTTTGATACAGTCATCATTTAGAAACTGTCTTTTTAAGTGGTTTCTGTCAGAAATGGGCCTCTGTTACTTTTACTCTCAGGGTGGAGGTGCGGTGCCGAAATTAAGTGCACTGGATAGCTGGTTCCCATTGACCCAAGACTGAATCTCTTGTGGTCAACCAGCCTGCTGCTGATCTTTCTGCAGAGACCTCCATGTAGAAAACATAAAGCCATGAAGCTCCAGGGGGTAGCTCTGAAAAAGCGAAGGGCACACTCTGCAGCACTGGTAGGTGGCATCAATTCTGGAAGTGAACTAAATTGAATGGAAATTGGAGGAAGGATACATGACCTAGTATAGTTTTCTTCCCGCTTCCCACTTCATAATGGCAGCAGAAAACCTTGTCCTCAGGAAGGAGTGTGGCCCTCAGGCAGGTGAGTGTTTGAGGCCAGAATGAGTAACTATGGTGGTGGCAAGTTGGAAAGTAACCATGACAGGGAAAAAGCACAGCAAGTGAGAGAGGAGGAAGGGTGACTAGGGCAGTGATCTCCATAGGTCACCTTGCCCAGAATCTCCTCACACCTGGAAGGGTTCCTGTTTCCCATTATTAAAAGTAAATGTTTTTGCACAAACAAGACATTAAAAGTAATAGTAAAAGTCATGCGTAAACTATGTGATCAACCCTATAAGATATCAGTCAGAGTACCCACATTAGCCTGCGGACAATCATTCCTGGGCAGGGGGCAAATTAAGAGATATTGGACAAACTTTTTTGATTGCACCAATACTGTCTCAATGCATATTCCTGCATTGAACAGGAAGTTGGACTTGATGGCCCCTTGTAGGCCCCTTCCAACTTCACTTTTCTATGATTCTATGATTTTCAAAATGATGCAGGCTGGTTACTTCTTGGTTGAGAGAAAACCAGGGAATATCAGGATCTCTGGTCAGAGTTTGGAAAGAATCCTGCCCCAAACCTGAAGAGTTACTGCTAGTCAGATTTGATCTTACTGGGCTAGAAATAGCAAGGGTCCCACAAGGTAGAAGACAACTTTCTATCCACCTTTGATTATGAGGTGTTGGCTACAACATCTGTATGCTTTCAGAACTCAGAAGGTTACATGGGGCAGATGCAGTGGCAGTTTTGCAAGCAGGCCTTAATGAGCATGTGGAAACTCCTCCTTATGGAAGCTGTTGTAGCATTTTCTTTTCTTCACTGCTTTCATGCTCTTTTGTGGGGGTTTTTAATGCCTATTCTGGTCAACGTATAACATACAAATCAGCTTTGTGATCCACTGGCTCTTTTAGATTCTGCCCAGTGAGACCTCATGGCTGATCCACAGACCTGAACCTTCAAATAGATCAAACAGAATATGCCATGCTGTCTGCCTCCCTTGCACCCTGATACACTGCCACGACACACAACAGTAGCTCCTTTTAGAACCTGGTTGATTAACTCTGCACAGGTTTTTCCAAGAGCCTGGCTCTATTTGTGTGCTGCCTGGAAAGTGCCAGCCGGCACCATTTCATCTACCAGCTGGAACTGCCACTGGGGACCAGAAGACCCTTCAGAGATGAAACCTGTTATATGAAGGTCGGGACCTGTAATAGCATGCTGCAGTGTCAGCACTGGCAACGAGTTTAGAGCCCAATGTAGGCCCAGAAACCATGACATTCTAGGCCAGAGGTGAGAGTCTTCAATGACTGAGCCAAGCTGGCAATTAATTAAACCCTCATTAACAGCCAAGTGGCTCTTTCCCTGTCTTCCCCCACCGATTTAGGAATGTGATTTTCTGTGCAAGGATATGAGCTGCATATTTTATAGTGTGTGTACTTTAGACCTTGTTCTGATCTTTTGGAAAGGCTCTGTGTGGCATATGTTCCCTGCAGATGGGAGATGGGAAGAAGAAATGAAAATACATATTCATTATTTTGAGTTTATGAAGGACGCGTTTTCTGTAAAGGTGCTATTTATGGACAGTTATTAGGAACTGCTAGATTATTAGATGAGTTTCAACAACAGTGGTGTATTCGAGGCTTTGAAAAGGTCAACATCTCCATTTATAACAAAGGATGACACCTTCTATCTATGGCCTTATAACCATTTCCAGAAGAAATTGCTGAGCTTCGGATAATTCCATTAGCTTGTTCATACCCAATGTCGCTGGCACAGGCTGTTGCCTTGCAGCATTTACGACGGAAGCTTATACTGAGTCAGCCTCTTGGCCCATTTAGCTCAGTACTGTCTATGGGCTTGTCAGAAAAAGTGCCATTTCAGCCCTGCTTGCTATGTGCCCTGCTTGGCAATGCCAGGGCAAGCCACATCTGGCACAGGTCAAAGACAGAATAACAAGTTGCACTGGACACTCCATATGCTGAACAGGAATGGTGGGTGGCCCCTTAATGCCTACCATCTTCTCTCAGCAGTACTACAACTGTGGACTCTTTTCTTCTCAACCATGGCTTCCCCTGAACTAGAAGCTCCTGTAAAAAACCTTTTCTCTATCACTAATATCTACAGTACAGCATTCACTTGCTGCCATCACCATCACCACCTTCTCTTGTATTTATTGCATACTGATTTTCTTATTCCCTTTTCTTGTCCTTCCCTGTTCATCTGATTGATTGATCATTGCTATTACCCACTAACAGAAGTGATAATTAGTTGTTAGAAAGCACCCCTTTGCTTTGAAAAGCCCTCTCCATTTAGATTCTGTACTCTTCTTTGTCTGATTATAGCTTGAACTATGCTTCATCTGTCTGTTCAACAACAGAGGCGCTGATGGGTGATTCCCTCCTCCAGCCACCATGTTGGCAAGGTCTTCTTTGCAGATATTTACCTCTGTGAGGCAAGAGCCAGTAGTATGCAAAACAACAGCTTTTATTTAACAACTTTCTGAATTCTTAACACTGTCAACTTGCAACACCAAGTGTCCATCAACATGCTTCTCTTTATGTAACTCTCTGGTTGATCTGTCCTGAGATACCTTCTTAACCCTAGTGAAATTCAGTTGTGAGTCCCCCAGTTTCCCTTCAGTTACAGCATTCTCTTCACTTATGTCAGGCAGGGAGTGATGCAACAGGGATGGCTTCTACAACCCCAGTGAACAACTACGGTCAACTCCCCTCTCTTCCCTGCTGAACTTCCTGGGGTATGGTGAATTTGGCAGCCCCGCCCATGTGTCTTAGGCCAGGGTACTACTACCCCCTCATTCTTCTCTCAAGGATTAGTTTCCTGGGCTCGGTGCCTTCTCTCTTGTTCTCCCCAGTAAGAAGGTTTGGGAGGGAGGTTGAGTTGACCTTATCCTTTCTGCCTCTACCTTAGGAATTGAAAACAACATCAGTTCCCTGGTCCAAGGGTCTTTCTTAACTACCTCCACCCTCTCTTTGAGGTGTTTAATTTCCTCCAGCAGTTCTATCTCTACAAAGTTGGCTTTGGCCACCTGTTCTACTGTGTCCAGACCTCTCCCTTCTCTGACTCTCTTCTCACATTTCTCCCTTCTTTTTATATCCTTCTCACCGTTTCCCTTCTCTTCCTAGAGTCTAAGGGCTGCCTTTACCTCCTCTCCTTTCCCTGTTCCTCCATTCTATGTTCTTTCCTGGGTTCTTCCTCCTTCATCATCTCTTTCATGATTATGATTTCTCAACAGGTGAGCTTGATGTCATACATTCTTCTGGCTCAGGAGAGAGGTGCCGTCAACAGGGGTCCTGCCTTCTCGGTTGCTAGTCTCACGAAGCATTTCCCAAAATCAATTCCTGGTCACAAGAGCTCTTGTTAAGTGTCTTATAGAAGAGATATTTATTCTCTTTCTTATGGGAGCATAAGTTTAGAAAGTGATGCACAAGAAACAAGAGATCTCATTGCTGATTCTTCATAGCTCAACCGGTGTGTGTGTGTGTGTGTGTGTGTGTGTGTGTGTGTGTGTGTGTGTGTGTGTGTGTGTGTGTGTGTGAGAGAGAGAGAGAGAGAGAGAGAGAGAGAGAGAGAGAGAGAGAGAGAGAGAGAGAGAGAGAGAGAGGGAGAGGGAGGGAGGGAGAGGGAGAGGGAGAGAGAGAGAAGCCCTAAGCATCAAGGCTAGGATCCAGATACCCCACAAGCGGAATTCTGCTCATGAGATTTTACCCGTGGAGGAAGGAGAAGGGGAGGAACTCTCCCAATTTCCCCATGGCACCTCCATATTGTTCTGAAGGACATTATATTTGTGTGTTTCTGTCTCTAGTGTTCATCATGCTCTAAGCTCTCAGGCCCAGGCCTTGATGTCTACCTTTAATGGCACTGCTCTTCTAATCCAGTCAGGATTTCCTGATCAACAACCTTTTTGAAAGGGAATGCTTCTTACCCTGTCCAAAGGAACAGTTTGAAGTTTTGCTTCGTCTATCTGTAAGTCACCTAGAAATGCACTAAATGTGGTTTCAACAAGCCTGTTAAGAATACTGTTAATGCCACATATATTCCAGTTGTTGCTACTGTTACATGTTTTAAAGTAGCTTCTGATTTATGGTAACCTTAATAGTGTTTTTGAAATATGTGACATGTTCAAAGAGTGCTTAATTATATTCACCACCCCTGGTAAGTTTCCGCAGCTCAGCTGGGATTTGAACCCAGTTCTGCTTCGTCTGACACTCTGTCCATTATAGCACACTGGCTCTGTGTGAGTGTGTGTGCATGTGTACATGTACACACAAAAAAAACACACCATCATGTAATTTCTCTTCCCTTTGAGATTTTCAAGGATGGCCTTTTCTTAACACGGCAGGCAAAGAAAGCCTTTTTGGAAACATGAGAAGTGAATGCTCATTGTGGGTGCAATACGCTCTCTCATTTTGTGATATGTTTTCAATGGATTTTAAATTGGTTTTAATGAATGCCTTTTAAAATATTGGTATATATTTAATCATATTTTAATACTATAACTTGTGATTTAGTATGTTGTTTCCCATCTCTCAGAGTGGTATTTGTTCTTTTTAAACATTTGCATACTGATTTAGCTTTAATACTGTGTTTTCATGATGTAAGTTGCCTCTTTATACTCATTGTTCATAGCGTTAAATATTGTCTTTTAATGATGTAAACCATCATTATATACTTATTGTTTTCAGCTTCCGATATCTTTCACTGATTTAAGCTACCTTGGGTCCTCTTTAAGGAGAAAGGTGGGGTAAAAATACATACATGCATGCATACCAATAATCTGTAAGAGAGATGTATAAAAAAGGCAGAAATATCATTTTAATGGTAGTGCAAAAGAAAAACACACACCCTTCAAGCAGAACTGGATCAAACTATTAAAAATGGTGAAGACTTTGGATTCACAGAAAGAGTAAAAAACTTGGCCGGATTGTTGACTGCTGCTTAGATGTGGGATGGTAAGAAAATGAAAAAGAGCGAAACGATTGTGTCTCTGACTGTTCCTAAAGTGAGGTGAAGAAGAAGAAGAAGAAGAAGAAGAAGAAGAAGAAGAAGAAGAAGAAGAAGAAGAAGAAGAAGAAGAAGAAGAAGAAGAAGAAGAAGAAGAAGAAGAAGAAGAAGAAGAAGAAGCTTATTTGGAACAGGGAAACTCAAGGGCATAGTCTGCAGGAGTTCATCTACTCTACTTTTCTCCTACAGCGTATGACTGATGGAAACCAATCAGGATTTCTTTGTACGATTCTTCCCTGAACAGAGTCTATGACTGAGTTACTCTTCAGGTGGGAAACAGCCTCAGGAGAACAGCCTAACACATAAAGAGGGATACAAAATAGGATTTGTGCGGAGAGGAATGGAAATTTAATCTTGTTTTTATTTTTATACAAGATTAGGGGTGACACATGAAGTGAGAATTAATCATATTATTTGTATTTTCTAGGCACTAAGATAACAATTTGCTTGAAATCCAGCAAACTATTTTATGAATTACATAACCCACACTATTTAAGAATTAGAAACTACTATTCTTCTGTGCATTCATTTAAATATGAAATTGCTCTGCTGCCAGATGACATGATGGAGTAATACCCCTCCCCCTAACCCTATCAATCATGGCTATGGCAAAAAGATACACATCCAGTAAGATCAGAGAAGCTCTTTTTCTATCATTGATTTAAAAATATAATAATTGACTGATCTTTCATCTCATTTAAAAAAGAGAAAAATATTTAAGGTTGAACAATAAAACTATGATAGATAGGAACCAATGCATTTACCAGAGTATATTGAAGCCCACGAGAGATTACAGTGAGGGTATTTGCAATATACATTTATTTATTTATTTATTTATTTATTTATTTATTTATTTATTTATTTATTTATTTATTTATTTATTTATTTATTTATTTATTTATTTATTTATTTATTTATTTAACTTATATGCCACCCACACTACCCAAAGGACTCTGGGTGGCTTACAACAATTAAAATACAATAAAAAGATAAGACAATTAAAATACAATTAAAATATATACTCTAAAATTTCATTTCAACATTTCATCCAGCAGCGCCTGGAGTTGCCCGGCCACAACCCGCTCCAACACTTTGCCCAAATAAGGGAAGTTCACCACTGGTCGGTAGTTAACCACCAGCCCTGGGTCCAGGTTAGGCTTTTTTAGGAGTGGCCTAATTACCACCTCTTTCAAAGTGGTAGGGACCATTCCCTCTCTCAAAGAGGCATTGACTGCCTCCTGGACCAAATGGCAAATTAATTTTTATTTTTTACAAAAAAAAATTCAAAGCAAAACAGCTAAATAGCTGGTTTCAGAGGTCGTAGTGATCAATTTGCTGTACTTCAAATAACCTTTTTTCTCTCATTTTAACGTATTGTTTATAGTATAAGTTGTTCATATGGATTTATTTAGATTTTCATTTTTTTTCAAGGTTTTATAAACTTGCCTCACTGCTAACACAGACCGAGAACCGTTTTTCATTAGCAAACAATAATATGCATTATTTCAGCTCATTTCATGACTTGCAAAAACATTGTGAGGACTCAACTGCTAAGTGATTGTAATCCGTAACCAAATGTCACTTTGGCCCTTCCATCTTGAAAGTTGAAGGTCCATAGACTCTTCTGTTTCATACTTCTTCCCTCATTGCTTAGTTTTGCATCCAGTAAGTTCCAGAACATATTTTACCTCATTTTATGGAATGATTGATTCAAACTGAGACTGCACCTGTCTGTGAAAAATGTCTTCATATGAATTCATAGTGAAAACTTGAGAACTGTGAAATAAAATGTAGCATCACTCAGGGTTATGCAGAGCATTCATTCATTTTTAGTATCAGGCCTAAGACAGTTCATTCACAGGAGTAAGAAGGAATTTCCCCCCCAAAGCTTTTAAATGTGCAGACCATTTTTAAGCTGTTTTCAGCCAATGTTTCTACTAGCCATGCTGCTTCCTCCCACCCCACCCCCAGCTTTTTTTCAGTTGTGGTAAACACTTATTTCTGTTTCCTCAAAGTCCAGGCCTTGCTGCTTCTCCTTCTTTCCTGCATGAAGAAAAGGGAAGAAGACCAGCTGGTCTTGCTCCTCCCCTATCATATTATACAACAGCTTGGAGGAAGTATGGCTGCCAAGAAATATGGCTCCTTCCTATTGTTGGGGTTGGTATTTTGGTATGGGCATTTGTGTACTGTGTTGCCTTCTAAGCCCACTTGTGTTTTCCTCAAACCCAGTGGGTCCTTGGAAGAGTACACATCCTACAGATATCATTATTGTAGGTAGTAAAGAAAAGGAAACCTAGGCAATGCATTCTGGGCTCAAACACTTACTGGTTAGGTTAGGCACAAAACACCTTTGCTGGCAAAAATGCCCTTCTGCTGGCAAAACTATGTTTTGATGGCAGATCTTGGAGAGCTACCAACAGAGTGATCTGCTGGTGAAACAGGCCTGCTGGCTATAATTTGCCAGCAGAAGAGTCAAGAAAGAGGCAGAGGTGGAATGGGGCAAGTGAGCTGAGTTACATTAGACCAAAATCTCCTTCAGCACAGGGCCATAGACCTAATGCTGGGACAAATGTAGGGGAGGATAAGAAATTTCCAACATGTGTAGGCTGGGAGTGGCTTGAATTCTCCATAGCTTCAGCTGGTCTACTGTCAGCTCAGCTGGCCTTTGGCCATCTTGTCTGGGAGCCTCTACCTTTGGCACACGTACTTGGGAATAAGCCCCATTCAACATACTGAAATTTACTTCTGACTAAACATGAATGGGATTGTGCAGGAGGGATAGTTTATTTAAATTTAAATTAGCCAGGGAGACAGTAGGAATCGCCTCTTTAGATTATTATTATTATTATTTTTTGCAGAGAAGACTGGTTAAAGGGCAATCTGCCTTAAATAACTTGGGCCAGACAAAGGGACTCTAAAGGGTACAATTAATTAAACAAATTCCATCTACTGTGTCAATCTAAGCTGGTTTGTGGGAAACTAAAATCTTTCATTTTAAAGTCAGAAATCCACCAGATATTTATAGGGAAAAAATGTCAAACTAGTGATAATGGGGGTTAAAAGGTGACACATTCCACAGCATGGTGTGACAGAATTATACTGGAATCTTAAGTTAAGGGATAAAACTGATTTCCAGTTCCATAGCTAGGATCTAAACCTTAGCATATACAAGGGGTTGGGCATGCTGGTTTGAAAGCTGACTTTTCAATGATTAGCACATCATTGGGGTTGACCATGAAGTGCTGGAGACTGCTGTTTGACATCCTTGACTCTGGTCTTTCATGTTTTAAGGACTGGCTCTTCTTTCTCAAAAAGAAAATAATGGATGGATACTCAGTTCTTACAAGTACATAATACAAATAAACAGGAAGGAGAAAGCTCTAAGGATTACAAGTTATAAATGTGCATGAGTGGTTATAAATAGAGTTGCTGTCACTTCAGAAACAAGGAACAGAAATACAGGATTCTATTCAGCAGAATGAGCAAGAACTTGCCCTCTAAGCCCAACAGATTTGGCTTACCATAATTTGAAGCTATGTATGTCACCAGCTAGCTGTCTGGATACCGCAGTGGTTTAGATATCTGGCTACATAGCCAGAGGTTGGGAGTTTGATTACCTACTATTCCTCCTGCAAGAAAAGCCAGCCTGTGTGGTCTTGGGCAAGCTGCACAGTTCCAGGGTGCCCACAGAAGAAGGGAATGATGAGCCACATATAGTCATATGAAAAAGAAAGTACACCCTCTATGGTTTTATGTATCAGGACTAGAAATGGGGGCATTCATATTTGTGTACAATGAATATGAATATCCCCACACAGCTGGACCTAATGAGGGTCATCATCCCTCCACCTGCCTGGAGTGGCTAGCCCAGAGGAAAGACAGTGGCACTCTGGGAGTAATTGGAAACATGAGTGGAGCCACCACTGCTGGTGGATGCATGAGTGGATGGTCCAGCTTCAGGAGCCGGGCCCTCATCAAGTCCAGCTGTGTGGGGAGATTTGTATTCATATAGGAATACCCCCATCTCTAGTCCTGATACATCTCCAATCAAGACACAATAAAATCATCTGGTCCTTAGCAGGTCTGAAAATCAGGTAAATACAACCTCAGATGAACAACAACACATGATAAATTACACCATGTCATGATTTATTTGACAAAAATAAAGCTAAAGTGGAGAAGCCATGTGTGAAAAACTAAGTACACCTTATGATCCAATAGCTTGTAGAATCACCTTTAGCAGCAATAATGTGAAGTAACCATTTTATGGATGATATTATCAGTCTCTCACATCATTGTGGAGGAATTTTGGCCCACTCTTCTTTACAACATTGCTTCAGTTCATTGCGTTTGTTTATGCACAGCTTGCTTAAGGTCCTGCCACAGTATTTCAATTGGGTTGAACTGGACTTTGATTGGGTCACTGCAATGCCTTGATTCTTTTATTTTTCCAGCCATTCTGTTGTATATTTGCTGGTGTGCTTGGGATCATTGTCCTGTTGCATGACCCAATTTTGGCTAAGCTTTAACTGTTGGACAGATGGTCTAACATTGGACTCTAGAATACTTTGGTGTACAGGGGAATTCATGGTTGACTCAATGACTGCAAGATGCCCAGGTCCTGTGGCTGCAAAACAAGCCCAAATCATTACCCCTCCACCACCGTGTTTGACAGTTGGTATATGAGGTGTTTGTGCTGATATGCTGTGTTTGGCGTTTACCAAACGTGGCACTGTGCATTATGGCCAAACATGTCCACTCTGATTTCGTCTGTCCAAAGGACATTGTTCCAGAAATCTTATGGTTTTCTCCAGATGCAACTTTCCATGTTCTTTTTAGAGAGAAGACGCTTTCTCCTAGTAACCATACTTGTTCTGTCTGTTTCTAATTGTACTGTCATTAACTTAATATTTAATATTAATATTTAATATTTAACATGATAATTGAGGCCTGTAGAGTATGAGATGTCACTTTTGGTTTTTTGGCAATTTCTCTGAGCATTGCACAGTCTAATCTTGGGACGAATTTGCTTGGACATCCTACTCCTGGGAAGATTGGCAACTGTCTCGAATGTTTTCTACTTTTGAATAATCTTCCTAACTCTGAAATAATGGACTTTAAATTGTTTGGAAATAGTATTATAACCCTTCCTAGAGTGATGTGCAGCAATAATTGCTTCTCTGTAATAATTGCTGATGCATTTCCTCCTTGTCATTGTGTTAACACACACCACAATGCTCCAAACCAGCAAGGGTGTACTTAGAAGTACAACCTGGACTTTATTGTTGTAAAATAAAGCATGACAAGGTGTAATATGTCATGTGTTATTGTTCATCTGTGGTTGTATTTACCTAATGTTCAGACCTGCTAAGGACCAGATGATTTTTATTGTTGTGATATATAAAACCATAGAATAAAAAGAGGATGTACTTTCTTTTTCACATAACTGTATACAATATTTTTTTTGCTACCTGGAAAACCTTGAAAAAGATCAACATAAGATGGAACTGACTTGATAGCACACAATTATTATTTTAAAAATATACCATCTAAAGCTAGGGTCTTTGTATGATCATTAGGTGTGTTGTGATGTGTGATCGGATTGCTTGCAACCTACATGACACATAAAGCATTTTCAAAGTATGTAAGATGTTCAAGGAGTTGTTTACAAGCCATGGTCATGCTTCTGTGAGTTTCCATGGCCAAGCCAGAATTTGAACCCAAGTATCCTGATCTGTCCACTACACTACATTGGCTGTCAATAAGTACAAACATTAAATTTACAAAAAATAATAAGTTGATTTTTTTTTAAAAAAAAAAACAATATTCTGTACCATGTCTGCATTCTATGCATGTAAGCACCAAGAAGAGGCCCATAGAAATCGGTGTCACTGGAATATAAATTTGAGAATGTAGGCAGACCCGACATGCATTTGATTAGCATGACATGGATTTTACTGCATTTCCAGATGAAGACTCTAGATCAGTTCATGAAATAATTTTTTACTGGAATATCAAAAGTGCACGTGAAATAAATCAGAGCTTTGTCACTTGACCTTGCTCCTTTCCAGCAAGCTCTCTCTCTAAGGGAGGAACTAAGCCTAACAGGTTGGGCTTGCTTTCAGCCTGAGTTCTTTTTGGCAGAAGCTACCATAAAATCTCAAAACAAACTGTTCCATTTAAAATCCTAATATTCCCAAGGTTTGTTGCTTGTGCACCTGTGAATGAACACACACTCTCTCACACATGCTACTCAGACTGAACATTCTCTCTTTGGAAAGGGAGAGGTTTTTTTTTCCTCAATAAAAATTTAAACTCAGCACAAAAATGGTATTATGAATCTCTGCTTTTCTGACACAGAATGCCACAACCCACCTTTAGTCAGATATTAAACAACTGTACGGTGTGTGGGGAAGTAAGTCTTTGCTTCTGAATAATTGCAGAAACCAATATTCTTTACTGCTCATCCCACTACAAGGACTGACCTTATAGGGATGTTGCAAATTTGATGAAATGGACTGGAAAGTATATTACCTATTTATTTAAAGCATTTCAAAGTCACATCTCAGCAGGAACCAGCTTCCAGAGCAGCTTTCAGAAAGAAGTAATAAGGCTGGGAATGGCAAAAAATTAAATTCAAATATCAGAGGAAGTGGGGGGGCTTTTCTGTACCTCTGGAGTCTTGAACTGCACCTCACTCAACAAACTTGCACTTTTGCAAAGCTTATATGGTGTTTCCAAGAAATCAAGTATGTACCAAATAATGTACGTGTTTTGAAATGACTGAATGGCTAACGTGTACACAACTGGAAGAATATACACAGTCTAGTACGTGTGGAGAAATGTATAATGTACACATTAGGAAAATGTGTAATAATGTGTAAAATGTGTATAAATGTGCACATTATTTCCCTGTGGGAAGAAAACTCGACATCTCACAACCCAGAACAAAAGAAGCATGGGAGGGAAGCATACTGTAGCTGGAATTCTTTTTTTAAAAATAGAAGCAGTAGTGAGGTGGAGATATATTCATCTCCACAAATTTGATAGTCCCTCATTTCAGGATCACATTCTAAAAGACATGGCTTAAAAGGGAAAAAAGGAGACAGGAGATAACAAAAAAGAAGACACAGCAAACTCAGTATCTGGTTTTCACTTTCATATTTGATTAGTTTCTGGGAAAAAACACACCTCAGAAGCAGCTGTAGTGCAACTGGATGCTGAGATAAGGACTGCCAAGAATCTGTCCTTCTCAGGCATGGCAGCGGTCTGCCAATGCCCCATCTAGTCTGTCATGGAAATTTAAGCATTGAAGGAGACACAGTTGGAAGGGGTCGATTGGTTAGTTTTCATCCCAGGAGATACAGTAAACTGTCAACACATTGCGATACACAAGGGCTCTTGAAATAATACTCAAACGATTCCTAGAGTACAGGAATGAGATGTCAAAATGGTCACCAGAAGAACCAGCCTTACTCTGCTTCAGCCTATGACTAAGATATGTAATCATCATGTATAATTTTTATCCTATCTTTTCCTCATGGAACTCAAAACTGCTCATGTTAGTTTCCACTGAAGTCTCTTATTATGACACTCTCCAGCAGGTTATGTGATTAATGCAGCTAAATATTATTCTGTGCAGAATTCTGCTTTTTTCATGCTATCTCCTCACTGCATAGATCAAGATTAGCATCAAAACCTTGCTAACCATTACAAAAATTGGAAGAGGAGCTACCGGTGACTCTTAGGCCAGTAACCAGTTTCCATAAAATATAATGTTTTAAACAGTAACAAACCTATCAGATTTGCAATCAGGCTGAAATCTGGATGCTGGCCTAGAGGCTGCACATTTTCTCTACAAGAAGTATCAGTCAGTGCAGCGGCTTAAAAAGGACACCAAGTTTGATAGAGGGCAAAGCAGTGATATGCTGGAGGAAAAGAAAAAGAAGAAGCAGTCAGTATCAGCATCTAGTGAGATAAGATGTTTAGGCTGATGTTTGAGACCTCTTGGGCAACATGGAGCCATCAGAAGCAAGATGGTCATTTGTATTAGCCCTTGGGCCCTGAACTTTCAGAAACACACAGTGATAACTATTTTCTGTGTTTGCTATCAATACAAAAGAGAGCTGCTGTAGAGATAAAATACTGTAAAAGGAAAAGAAGAGAGGAATTTTGGAGGACTGAAGCTTATCCCTGGTTATGGACAAAATGGCTAGATTCAGTGTCTAGTATCCTGTCTTGTAGCTCTGCTTGCTCAATGGGAGTGATGTCACAGGCAGTGGCAAATTGCCACTAATTAAAGAATTCCTTTTCCCACTTTGGGGATATAGTTGACTTTGTATCATTGTGCCTGTGTTGCAGGCTCTCCAAAATCGAAAAAAAAGAGAGAGGAAATATTTAATTTTCTATTATTACTGTTGGTTAGTCCTATTGCATAGTGCATTGCTCCCAGTACACTGGCAGAATGACACAACAGGATACAAGCCATCATCATGCTCCAGTAAAATAAAATAATATAAAATATTTAGGATTATACTATCAATGGAAAATGTAAGTTCTGATAATATCCTGTCATTACAAGAGTCCCTGTCCCACAATCAGACACCTTCTACAGTATGTGGTTTTTGGCAGGGGCATGGATAGAATGACCAGAACTTGGAAGTAACTTATTATACAGTTACTTTTAACGAGTTGCTGCTTGAGGCAACAAGTTCATAACTAAGTAGCCATTCAAAAGCAATGCAATGAGTAGTTAGCTATTTTTGGGTGATAAGATGCAACATTTTCTAGTTAGGATTACTTTGTAAGAGCATCTTAACATATTTTTAGTTATTTTCATGAGAATTTTTCAAGTTCTACACCATTATATTATCAACCCTCAGGGGCAAAGAAAGTACTATTTTGTTTCCTTCTCTTGCAATATTAAAGCTGTTTTCAAGGTATAATAACAGAATTGGCTACTAGAGGTAGTTGAGGAAATTTCCCTTCCATTTTTCTGGCCCTTTGGTAATGACAATGAAGCCTATTATTAGCGCACAATGCAACAGCTTGATTTTGTGAATGATAATAATAACAATCCTCTGGTTGTGCCAAACCAGTTCATAAGATAACGAATTTTTTTTTAAATAACCTTCTATACTCTAAGGATGACTTGATGATGTTTAGGAAGTTATTAGCCATTGCCTCCACTCCCAGTGAGTTTCTATGGCCCGAGAGGGATTTGAACTCAGATCTCATGTGTTCTAGTCTGATATTCTATCCACTGCACTACATTGTCTCTCTGGTCCTTTCTTAGGAATAAGTAAAGAACTGAAAGCAGGAGTTAAGAAGGTGAGGAGACAGATCAATTTGTGATAGCTCTTTGACAGAGAGCTCAGAAACAGAAACATCCTCTAATTTGTTTCTTACTTCTAAAAATCTAATTGATGTTCTGACTGTAGATATGAACTCTTTCCTTTTCCTTTGTCACTTTAATAAATGCACACTAGATTCACCTCTCACATATGGCAGGCAAGCCCCACGTGAGTAGATAGAGAGACCTTTAAGAAAAGACCAATATTTGCATATCTATTATAAATGTACTCTTGTGTTATACTTGTTTCATTAAAAATTTCTATTTGGATAACATGTAAGGTCAATACACCAGTGTTCTGGAAAATTCATTTATTTTTAAATTAAAGCTAAATACAAGAAAAAGCTAGTGGTGTAAATTCAAAAGATTCTTACTGACACTAGAGAGATTACTCCTGCATACATCTGATCAGAATGTATGCTGGCATATTTATAGATTCTCAGAATATTACAAGAAGAGAGAATAACATAGCAAATTAATTCCTTTAGGTAAATCTGTTATTTGAGAACATAAAATTAGCTATGGTGGATCAGATCAGATCCTGTCTGGTCCAGCTTTCTCTACCTGCTGTGGCCAACCAGATGCTTGTGCAAAGTGCACTAGTAGGAGATGAGAACAATTCTTCCTTATGCTGCCCAGCAATACAAATCATGCACATGGTACATGATTCTGGAAATAATATATAGCCACCATGCATAGTAGACATTGTTTTAAAATTCTTTCATGTCAAACCAATATTCTGTTTTGAGCATTGCACCCAGATGTGTGATTTCCCAATTTGTTTCAGCAGAAGCAGCTGAAATCTACATACTGCTTGGTTTATTTATTAATAATATTTGATACTCCCTATCCCCAGCATCAAAACTTCATTGGGTGGGTAATATTTCTATGTATTTACTCATTGCTTCTTTCTGTTGGAATGAATGGGCACCCTATGGAAGTTATGCTAGTAGCTGAGATCAGAAAAAAAATGGATAAATAATGTAAAATGAAAAGTATAGAAAATGTGTTAATTAGGATTGCTATAAGTCAGTTCTGACTTGATGGCACAGAATACACACACATGCAGGTCATATTCAGCTTGTGGGTTTTCACAGGTTTCTGGTTGATCACTGTATGAAACATAGCACTAGAGTAGTAGGTCTTTAGTTTGGTCTAGAATGGTCCTTCTCATAGTTGTAGTGGTAGCCTGCTAATTACATTGGGATTTTTTCATGCCATAAGATAGTGCTCTTCCACATTCAGTGGTATGGATAGCAATGATAAAATATCATTTGGCAGGCATCAGCTGATTCTTACTCTTCTCCAAGAAATTCTTATGCCATGCTTTGTCTTCATTACTGGCAGCATATAAGCTAACCCACGAGTCTGAAGTTGCACAGATGTATAGATACTTGCTTGAGCAATCCAGAGGGAACAGCAAAAGTACAACACTTGCATCAGTGCTGTTGGATTATAGTTGAAGAACTATTAAGTATTTGAGAGGATACGACTAAGCATATTTAAGCACACTTGATAAGCCATATTGAACTCAGTGGGACTTAAGTCAACATGAGAAATTTGTCTGGCCCTGTGAGGCCATGGAATATCTATTTGATCAGACCTCTTAGGTCAATTGCAAGAGGAAGTGCTGCATAGCATGACACAAAATACATTTCCCAGCAACAACTGTGTTGCTCCATTGAATAATCTCCGGACCAACCGCTTTCATCGAAGCTCCTGTTATGGTGTTGGAGGCAGCATTTCCAGTAATTCACTTACTCTACTCAGTCATGCCCATTTCCAAAATGGCTTCATCAAGTGCACATCCAAAACGCACCAATATGTGGATTTATATGAATTTATATGGAGACAACCTTCTCCTCCAATGTCAAAATTAGCTTTCAAATGAATTATTCCGAAGTGGATCCAATTCACACATCTCTGCCCTAGTCAAGAGGACAGCCTGCATTGATTCCTAGTGCAGCATTTGATGTTAATGGTTTGGTATGATTTCACCAGTAGAAGACATCATTCCTGTTTGGGAATCTTTTATGGACTTCTGTAAATGCACAGAACATAGCCTCAGTAGACAGATATTTACACATATATGTCAAAGACAAATGATAAAGGTAGTAACAACATTGGGGTAATATAGTGGTTAGCATTGAACCAGGAGATCTGGGTTCAAATGGATTACTTGGCCATGGAACTCTCCTATTGATGTTGATCAAGTTTAGCCTAGAGAAAACTGAGAACAGACATGACGGGCACATTCAAATATTTGAAGGGCTATTGTGTGAAAGATGGAACAAGTTTTTTCTCTCTCTCCAGCTGCAGAGGGTACAGCTTTGGACAGACGAAAACAAAGTGGACATGCTTGGCCATAATGCACAATGCCACATTTGGTAAAAACCAAACACAGCATATCAGCACAAACACCTCATACCAACTGTCAAGCATGGTGGTGGAGAGGTAATAATTTGGGCTTGTTTGCAGCCACAGGCACCTTGTAGTAATTGACTCAATTAATACACAATTATTGTTTGTTACTGATCACATTTAAAGTAATAATCAACACTGGTGCTTCTTGCCTTTCCATGCTCCATCCCCTTGACTGGCTAGACTTTCCCAACCAAAACTGTGTGTAATTAAAGAGGCAATGGTTTGTATGTCTGATGGAAGTGATTGCAGGGGGCCCTAAGATTCTTTGTTGCTTTTTGCCATGACAAGGGAAATTTCAAGGGATGGGGAATAGAGTCGTGGGACTTCCTGTCGAGTTGGACTTGAGTCACACCAGTGAGTTGATTCAGATTCACCAAAAGTTTTTTTCTTCAATGACTCAGACTCAACTTGTGGCTCTGAACCCACCCATCCCTCCCTTTTTTTTTTTTTTGAGGGAAAAAATCTTGGTTTTAATAGGGACTCAAACTTGGGGCTTAGGACTCAGTACAAGACTCAGATTCAGACTTGGGAATGAGACCCAAAGACTTGCCAATATCTCTGGAAATTTTGAAAGAGGCTTCTTTGTGACAGAAATATTAAATATTAAAGCCAGGGTTGCAGGAACGTTCCCCCTTCCTAAAAATAACTTACCCCCACAGACATTTTCCTTCGAATTTTCCTCAGTATAAATCTTTTCTACACTGCCAATACTTAACAGAATGAGAACCCCCAAAGTGCTTGGAAAAGTTACTTTGTGAAGGAGTACAGCATCCTTACTCTCTTAGATAGCATGGCTGTGGGGGATTCTGGGAATTCTAGTCCAAGAAAGTAGGCAGTGCAGAGTCCATAGCATTTTAAATACTAAATTCTACTAATGTACAGTACATTAACTTTTGCTCCTGTTTCATACAGGTAGTTTTGTTTTGTTTTGTTTCACATCTCTTCCACTTTTGTTCCTAGGATTCCATTCCTTCCTATGTTTACAGATAACTCGGCAAAACTACCTCATTTGTCCTCCAGTAAGCTAGTAGCAGGCTTTCCTCAGATTGCTTCATCTACAGAAGGAGGTGACCACCATTAGCTAAACATTCGGAAATGCTCCTTGGGCAAGGAACTGTTGGGTGAAACAATGACCACATATTTTCCCTTCTAGCTCAGACAGCACAAGGGCTGGAGACATGATTCTTCCCCAGAGGAGAGGTGGACTCTTGATAGCATGCCTAAAATCAAGTCAACCCTAGGCCTGTCCACACTGTGAAATTTGGGGCAATCCGGCTGGTGCTTAAAAGGTCCTCTCTTCAGTGCAATATATTTTAACTCTTGGTAGAACAAAGAGGTATTTTGCATCTCATTGAGTCATTCCAGAAAGACTGCATGCCCTAGTCCTGTGCCAGAAATATATGGGCCAGCTCTTAAAGGGGAAGGATGGATCATTTCAAGTAGAAACACAAGCAGACAAGTGCCATCAGAGAATCAGATACCATAACTATGTTCCAATGTGGACAGGCTTAATGTCTGGCTGCATAGCACAGTGAGCTGAGTAAGAGGCTGTGGTGATGCGGTTCCCCATTCCAAGAGGCAAGCTTGGGTAAGCTGCACAGTCCCAGCAGGCCCGCATGAGAAGGGAACCGTAAACCCCTTGGGAGTACTTGATACCTAGAAAACCCTGGAAAGGGTCTCCATAAATCAGAACTGATTAGACAGTTTTTTATGGTTGTTGTTGTGCATTGAAGACACTGGAATTCTGTTGGAGGGAATGAGGATGGGGAACTCTTATGGCCCTACAGTTAAAGCTGCAGCCAATATTTCCCCTTTGTTGCAGAGAACACAGAATTACATTATGGGGACAGCCATTCTGTGAATTGCATGGTGGGAATTTGGAGTGTTCAAATACAATGAACCAACCAGAGGTGCTCTGAAGGAGACAATGTGAACCTGAGTATTCACAAAATGGTTTGCATCACAACCTTGTACTGATAAATGTAAACGGCTTCATTTCTTTTTTCATGACTCAAGGCTAGCTCAGCTGATCGAAACAGCTGTGATTTGAGCACCACAAAAAAAAAAACAGGGTTGCAGTTACAATTGACTGCCAGCACTAAGTGACAAAATTGTGATTGTATGTGAAATAAAAAATTGCTTGTTGGAAATAATAGATCTCAAACATAGAGGCCTGACTGTTATAGGATGTTGCAAATACTTATTTTCCCATTAACGATTTTGTGAGCAAAAAAGGGCAGATTTGCCCCTGATTATAATGGACTTGCCATTGGTTTCTCAAAAAAATGAACACATTTTGTTTCAGTTTCTAGTAGACATGTCCAATTATCATCTAGTGAAATCCAAGCAAAGTGTTTTATGCTTAAGCCAATATATTTAAAAATCTGAGTTATGGAGAAACAATATTGTCTGTTTAATACCAGTGAATAGTGGAGGTTAAATGATGATTCCTATTCAATGTTTCACCAGGGCATTGAGAAATCCAATTTCATACTAGGTGTTATCGACAGGAAGACTGTTTCTATTGGCAGTAAAATGAAACCAACCAACAAAAGGCCTTCCCTGCCCATGACCTGAGAAGGTCATACTATGATCCCTGTAGGTAAAAGGATGTGAGTTCAAAGGGTAGCCTTGAATACTAATAATGTGATGAAGCTGGTTGTAGCTGTTAGCTGTGGTGCTGGTCTCCTTTAAAGGTAATGGGAGATTTTCATTCTCCCTGAGCTGAGACGTCTCTTTAAATATGTAATTTGAGATTCTTTTTCCTGGACTAGGAAGTGAACGCTTTGTGTGATTAGCATGGAAATGTATCAGAAGTGTATGAAGCTCTCGATGAATTCATGAGTAAGCTTTGCTTTAGGCAAGAAATGTATATAACAAACAGGCATCAGAAATGCACAAATGAATGAAATTAGTTATCAGTCTAGACCAGAGTAATGGGAAAAGATGTAAGAGGAGGTGCACACATTAAAAGACGGTCCTGTAAATATTCTGCAGGGTGGCCATATTAATGTGACATGGTTTACGGGGAGGAATATACATTTCATATTGAACACATTTCCATCTTCTCCTTTACAACAGAAAATTAATAGCAAAGAGGGAAAAATATATTTTATTTCTCTTCTGTGTGATGCAAAGAGCTCAAGGGCAGCAAATAGTGGAGTTGCCCTGGCTCCATTTTATCCTCACAGCAATTGTGTAAAAAAAGAGTAAGACTAATTCAAGGTCACCATGAATCTAAATCCAACACTCTAACTACTATACGCCATGTTTCTCTCTCCAGGAGCAAAACAGAGACATCATTTACCTGGTATACCGCAGTTCATAACAATAGATTGCTTGTATTAAGTTCATCTGGTGTCTCCTGTGGATGGAATGGAATCCCAACTTCAAAGGATCCCAATCCTCTCAAATCCAAGGACCCTCTGGAGTGTATTTAGAGGGTGAGGACAGAGGAGGCTTCTAGGAGGAGGGGGAGGCAAATAAAAAGTTGAATCACCTGAGTGTCTATGAGGCTGCTTGCACAACACTGCACTGAATCTAATGTACATGTACCAATTGGGGCTGCATTCCTATGCATACTTATTGTTGTTACATGCCATCAAGTCAGAACCTACTTATAGTAACCCAATAAGTTGTAAGCGAGATATTTGAGGAGATATTTGTGCTTCCTGAGTCCTAATCTGTCACACTATCCATTGCACCGCACAGACTATCTCTATATACACCCTTATCTGGAAATAAATCACATTAAACTTCAAAAGGCTTACTTCTGAGTGGACATGCATAGAATTGAACTCTGGCTAATGAACCAGAAGAACCTATATTTGCAATCGCCAATGCAGACACATAAGATTTAAGAATGACAAGCTACAGATGCTGAGGATGCAGTATTGTGACTGTTGCCACATACTACTCTTGCTTGACAACCTTTGTTTAAGTCACTTAACAAAAAGACACTCAACCATCATTGTAATCTCTCTCTTCCACCAATGCTTGGCCACCAGAATGCCAGACCTCTTGCATTTCCATTATATTTCATCTTCCAGCCTTCCCATCCTGGTGTGAACATCTTGTCTACTGAGGTGACAGTCCCTCCATCTGAAGACTTAGGCCACAATCCTTAACAGCTTATGCCAAATACAATTTACTAACCTGGATTTGCCACAGGATTAGTTGGTTTTCCTGTAACCGACTAACAAATTCTGTTGTTGCATTGTAATGTGCTATCAGCTGCATCTGAATTATGATGATCTTAATAAAGTACTCAAGGTATGTGAGATATTTAATGAGTGATTGTTTCAGTTGTTCCCCCCCCCCCCCGGACTTTTCATGGCTTAGTGGGGATTTGAGGTCAGGTCTTCTGAGTCCTAGCCTGTCAATCTATTCAACTACACCACTCTTCTCAAGACACTCTGAGAAGCTGCATAGTATTTAGGGTTGCTTTCACAATGGAAGGAACTTGGTGCTGGATTTAATGACCAAGATAATTACAGATTTGTCTCTTTGATGTGGAAAAGTGCCGAGAATGAGAGCCTTTGGCTCCAGTTCTAAGAAACCACCCAGAGCACTTCCACTTAGAACTTCTTTCATGTGGCCACTAGGGAGCAACAAGCTCACACACACGCATAGCATTTGTACTCTTCTGTTCTTCCAAGGGCCTGTAAGCAGACCAGTCAGAATTGGAGGCAAATGGAGGCGGCTGAACTTCTTGAAGCCGGCCATCTATATTAATAGATACTTCATACATAGAACACACGAGGCAGCCATTAATTCGTAGTGTAAACTTGTAAGACCAGACAACATCAGGGAGTTTATCAAGCACACATTCCCCATTGTCATCATCATTCTTATCGTCACCTGTAGATCTGAATGTCATTCTCTTCAGACAGTTTGCCTTGATCACAAACACTTTCCGTGAACACGATCATCACAGACAATTGTTTTTATGTGCAGTAGATGTGGTTCTGCTACATTTGCGTTAGTCTGGGCTTTTGATTTTTTTTAAATGATGGACTCATTGTGTTTTTACCACTCCTCCCTTCCAGCTGGTTCAGTCTAACTGTGATATATGCTGGTGCTTTAATTTACAGCAGTTCTAAAATTATTACTATTATTATATTCCAAATGTTAATCTACAATACATCACCAATGATCTCCAGTATATAAATGCATTATCCTGTTGGCTGTCTATATTTTCAGTCCTTTTTCTGATAAACCCAAACCAAAGGGAATGTACCCTTTTCACTGTTCTTGCACAGTCAAGTTGATGGTCTCACCACAGAGCTAACATACAATGAAGCAACAATGTAATATAATGCAGCACCGTGCATGAGGTCTACTATCTGCAATCCCTTTGTCTGATACATTTGCATCTAAATAAGTGAGTGAGACTCCACAAAGGCTCATCACAAATAAAACTTGTTCTTCTTAAATGTGCCACGAGATCACTTGCTGTTTTTTGCTGCAACAGATTTAACATACTTTCACCCCAGAAATTGCCTATATACGTTTTTTTCTGGTTACACCTGGTGCTTTCTACATGAAAAGGACAAAAACAAATTGTCATCACTTCCTTCTGCTCTGAACTGGACTTGTCCACAAGCTTACTGATGCTGTTCCATGTGCAGTTCTAACCATCTTCTGGGAGCCTTCTAAATTGTGAGGTTAAAATGCCACTGTAAGGGCAGCTTCCCATACTGCAGATTTAGGCAAATTTCTAAGGTGTTCAATGTGTATTCCTAAATGAAAAAAGACTACAGTGGTGCCTTGCTAGACAGTTACCCCGCATTACAGTTTTTGCGCTAGATATTGACTTTTTGTGATTGCTATAGCGATTCGCAAAACAGTGATTCCTGTTTGGTCCCTGCTTTGCAAACCGATTTGCACTAGACAGACAACGATTTTGACAGCTCCCTCCGCACTCGCAAAACAGGTGTTTTCAGGACCTAAGCTTCGCA
Organism: Pogona vitticeps; assembly: GCF_051106095.1. NCBI lineage: Eukaryota > Metazoa > Chordata > Lepidosauria > Squamata > Agamidae > Pogona > Pogona vitticeps. The sequence goes on along the minus strand of NC_135786.1, from coordinate 72,831,828 downwards.
AGACATCGATTTAAACAGCTGATCGGCGGTTCGCAAAGCGGCTTTCCTATGGCCGATCTTCACTAGACGACGATTCTTCCCCAATGGAAAACATTAAACAGGTTTCAATGCATTCCAATGGGGAAATGCTTTTCGCTACACAATGATTTCGCTAAACAGCGATTTCAGTGGAACGGATTATCATAATCTAGCGAGGCACCACTGTAGTTGAAAAATCACATGGATGCCACTTACGGAGTTGCCAACTAAACCTGTCTGTTTTTGAGAGAGCAGCAATGGGCAACCCCTGCGTATGAAGTACAGTGTATGCTTGGCGGTATACCCATGTGCGAAATTACCCTCTGAGACCCTTGAAGGAAGGCCAGGAAAGAACTGGAGCAAGTCAACTCCCGTTTCAGCTAAGGGAGAAGAGAACTGTAGCTTGCAGTTCCTTGGCTAGCAGAGCCTCCCAGAAGCAGTGGAAGGTTGTGTGGCTTGTTGCCTTTGCTGATATTTTTGAGCGGAATTAATAAGACCTGAACAGTATGTTTTGTCTTCCTCTTCAAACAGAAACAATTCCGCAGCTGTCTCAGCACAAGGATTTCCACCCTAAAGGATCACAGGCTAAATTGTTATTTCCTTTGGCATTTGGCTTTCTGCAGCTGCTCTATCAGAGGCGTCTGCTGCTATTGTTATAAAACTATCAAACATGCCGAGAGCCTCTACCATTAAAAACTGGCCTCAGAATGGACCTTAACTGTATGCTGGTGTTTTGTGTACAGGGAAACCCTTTACCTGATATATATACAGCTGCTCAGCAGGAAGCTTTTGTCACAGGTATTTGTTTTAGATGCGCTTGCCCAGCATGATGCTGGATTTGAATTCTTCCCTTAATGAACAGCAGTGGACAAGCTTTCATTTTACACAGGGCTCTTTTGCAAAGGCAGGGGGGCGCTGCTGGAAGCTAATCATCATGATTTTTTACACTTCTCAGAGACCTCTTGGTAATCATAGTCATAATCGTCCTTTCCAAAGCGGGGTGGGGGTGGGGAATAGCATACTCTTCACTCTGCAGTGGATTATGTGCAGAGTGAGTCACAGGGAAATAAAGCAGCAGCAACATTGTTCTGAGTTTTCCCTTGGTTCCATGAATTCTACAGCCACTTGGGAGAGGCAGAAATATACTGGAATTATAGTTTAGGCCCTTTCTTGGGGTGGAGGGAAAGATCCTTCCTTTATACCCTAATGTCAGTCACATATAAATAAGATATGAAGCATGTAAGCATAACTTTAGGAGCAATTCATATGCTGCATTAAATACAGAGACAGATCCACATAGATCTGTTCCCTGCATAATTCTGCAGCAGGAAAAAAAATGTAAAGATTTTATTCCCCACCTGAAATAACAAACTCCATCTGGAACACCATGATCTGACAAGGGAATTCAGCATTTAGCAGACGTCCGGGAGACTCTCCCAGTTGCAACCTCAGTTTGTTGCTGCTGAACTTGTTGGATGCATCTTTGGATCTGAATGGAAATATGTTTCCATCTGGGTCTGCAAGATGCATTGGATCTCAGAAGGTTTAAGCTATACCCTAGAAGCAAACCTTGCAACATTACTTTTTAGCAGAATGCAACTATATTCCAGAACAGACAAAAACTGATTCATCTATGTGCACTTGTAAAACAATGTGTTGACTACTGAGACAACATGAGTTTTAAAAAAACAAACAAACAAAAAATCCAACAAAGCATGCCAGGCTAATCTATATTTCATGGCTGAAGTCACCAGCTCAGTAGATGATGGGGATGTTGTGAGTGCAGTGTGTCTTGATTTTTATGAGGCTTTCAATAAGATCCCATATGGTATATATGGGACCAAACTGGAGTAGAAAATGCTATTGTTAATAATTCATAGCTGGTTGATGGACTGTACTCACCAGTGTTTTCTCATCACAGAATAGTGAAGTGGGAAGGAGCCTATAAGGCCATCAAGTCCAACCCCCTGCTTGATGCAGGAATATAAATCAAAGGATATCTGCCAGGTGGCTGTCTCTCTTGAATGCATCCGGTATTGTAGCACTCACCACCTCTCGAGGTAATTGGTTCCACTACTTCTCTAACAGTTAGGAAGTTTTTCCTGATATTCATTCAAAATTTGGCTTCCTGTAACTTGAACCCATAGTTGCATGCCCTGCACTCTGGAATGATCAAGAACAGATCCTGCCTCTCCTCTGTGTGACAGCCTTTCAAGTATTTGAAAAGTGTTATCATATCACCCTTCTGTCTTCTTTTCTCAAGGCTAAACATGCCCAGTTCTTTCAGTCTTTCCTCATCCTTGACAGAAGTGGCAAGTAGGATGTTGCAGGGTTCTCTTTTGAGTCCAGTGTAATTTAACATCTTTAATAGTGAATTGGATGAAGATCCAGAGGGGTGCAGATCAAAAGAGTAAATAGCACCAAACTGTGAGACAACAAACTCAAGATTCAAGATGATCTTAACACACTGGAAAACTGGCCCATAATAATCAATAATAATCAAGTTTCAACAGGGTAAAATGTGAACTTCTGCATTTAGTCAGGAGATGTCAGATACACAAATGTAGGATAAGTGACATCAGGCACATCATCAATGCACATGAAAAAGGTCTAGAAATCTTTTAAAAAACCACAAGCTAAACATGGGTCAAAACCATGAGGTGGCAGGGAAAAAATTGTACAATTCAGCAGAATAGTATCACTCCATTCTTCTTTGGTTGAATGTGTTTATGGGAGGGCAACCAAGATGATAAAAAGTCTGAAAGCCAAGCCCTGTGAAGAATGAATGAAGGATGTTTGTGTGTACTTATTTTGGAGAAGTGAAGATTGAGAGCTGATATGATAGCCAATGACACCTTTAAATACTTGAAGGGCTTTCTGAAGCAAGCTTATATTCTGTAACTCCTGAAGGAAGGACCTAAACTGATGGATTCAAATTACATAAAAGGAGATTTTGACTAAACATTAGGAAGACTCTCCTGAAAATATAAACTGTTTGACAGTGGATTTCTTGTTTCAGCAGGGTTGCACTTAATGACCCTTGGTCTATATAGTTCTATATAATAACATACTGAAGCAATTTGTAACAGGGCAATGGTAGGATGATGTTCTGAGTTTCAGATGTTATATTTCTTGCTCTTAACAATTCGAGGGACAAAGAGAAAATAGTTATATTTAGTGTGCTAAAGCAACTAGCAGTCTTGTAACACCTTAAAGCTTGTAATTTTTACTTGGGATATGCTTCCGTGGACTGCAGCATACAGTGGACCCTCGACTTATAGATGGCTCGACTTACAGACTTTTCGAGTTACAGATTTCTCTCGCTGCAAAATTTAGGCCTGAGAATCGACCTACAGACCAGAAAAAACCCAAAATGGAACAAAAATGGAACAAAAACGGCCAGTTACGGGATTAATCGGTTTTCAATGCATTGTAGGTCAATGGAGACTCGACCTACAGACTCTTCGACCTGCAGCCACCGTTCCAATATGGATTAATTTCGTAAGTAGAGGGTCCACTGTACTTCATCAGCAATGCAGTAATAAACAAAATCTGATGCAGAATAAAACTTGATAGCCTATGAGGTATAACAAGACATTATGTTCGTAAATGTAACTTTCCAAGCACTGCTCAGAAGAAGCCAAGCACACTTACAAATGTACCCAGCAAGTTCAAAAGTTTGGAGCAAGGAACAGTCAAAAGAATTAATGCTGTTTGGGACCAGCCATTTTAACATTTAGATTCTTCCTCCTCAGTCCTTGCTGGCCATCTCCAGAGCTGTCCTCTCATCAGATCTGAGTACAGACTCTTCTTAAAGGCTCCTTCTTTGCTCAGCATTGCTTCTCTTAAGAAGAGTGCACTAATGCAGATTACCAACCAGCCATAATTCAAATGAAATTGCTAAATGTATTCCATTTACCCTGGGATCACAAGCTAAATCCAAATCAGGGGGTCTTTCTCTGGAGGATAAAGGGTTTTTCCCTTTGCTCTTTCTCTCTCCTTACAAGGGTCTGAAGGGCAAATGCATTAAGATGTCACATCTTCTTCCTCTCGCTTGCCTATGATAACTGGCACCTCATAAAAGCCATGGCATATGTCTGTGGAGAATGGAGACTGAGTTCTTGTAAGCATTTGCTGAGAAAGGATAGGATGATTTATACTTATTACTTGGCAGCCATTTATCATTCTGTACAGGACACTATCCTAATTCAACCTGTGGAAAATGGTACCCAGCAGTAAATTCTTTTTGTACTGGGGCCACCTTCATTTCTTAAGGACAACTTGCAATGTGCTGTTTGCTGCACAGGTCCTGAAAATACCACAGCCCTTTCAGAGGAGGTTTGCACTTCAAATAGCACAGGCAGAAGAAAGGCAAAAGGGCATCATGCAACTTCAGTTCCCCAAACACCTTGGCTATCATAGGGGATTAGGGAACAATAGCCAACAACATTGCTCGAATAGTTGCCATATCTCTGGACAGCTTTGTAGTCAGGTGGGACAAATGAGTGCATCCCTTAAGATGCATCCCCCTGGAGTTTTGTGGGAAATTGTCTTTTTAAAGTATAAACATGCCAGACATTGACAGACAGATTTGTCATGAAGTGATCTGGGGCAGGTGAGAACCAGACAGTTCATGATCCTTGAAGCATTAAAGATTAGAACTCTATTATGAGGTGGAATTAAATTCTATTAATTGAACTTCCATTTGCACTGTTTTTCAGTTTTAGTTGTAGGCACATTTTCTACACAGACAGCAATAAAGAAATATCGCAAAGTTTTGAAATTCTAGTCAAATTCCTTGTGCTATACACTGGAAGTACAGAGACTCGCAGAGAAGAAGAGCTACAAGTTCCCCAGAGTCCACCCCTTTCTTATTAACTGGCACTTAAGTTTTCAATAACTCACTGTGAGACATTTGTAGAAGAAAGAATAAGAAAAATATTTGTTTACTTACAATTACTTGAGATTTCAGACTTGTGCATGCTGCTTTCTTTATCGCATATATACTTAGCAGCCAACTGAACAGATCAGCTGCAAACAAACAACTGCCACTAAGTGAATAAAGAGAGGCAGGATTCTCTTTGAATTCAAGGGATGAAAGAAATAATTAATTAGTGCTGTTAGAAAATATAATGGTGCAGCTCAACATGGATGCATGTATATATGTATAAGAATGATTCATATGTATTATTTACATAATAGAACCTTGTAACCAATAGGATTCATTTTTCTCATGAAATAATAATAAGAAACTTATTCACTTAGTTCCTGATTTTTCTGATACCTTGACTTTTACATAAGTTAAGTTAACACTCTAGGTGTGATTATAAAGTGGGGAAAATTCAAATTCACTTGCATTCACTCACCGTGAAGTCACAGCAGGGAATTTGGGCCTGTTTGATTTAAGTGGCCACACAGGGAGACAGGAAAAAAGCCTTATTTGCCGCTTGTTTGCAACTCTGTTGAAGCTCTGTAGGAGGCACGATTAAAAGGAATTGCCTTAACAAGCTGTAACAATTTCCTTATTTCTCCTCATTTCCTCTTCACATTAGTTTTTTTGGGGGGAGGTGGGAGGTTAAGTGCCCTACCACATCAGCGCTGGCATCGAACTATTTGTGCCAGCTTTGTAAGTAATTTTTAAGCTGTAAAAAGAGTCTTCCCGGGAGACTCTTTGCTTGTCCTTAGATGTAAAAATAAAAAATAAAAAAAGAATGGAAAGTCCTACCAAAATTTTTCAAAAGAGGCTTTGCTCATCCTTAGCTGAAGAAAAAGAAAGAAAGAAAGAAAGAAAGAAAGAAAGAAAGAAAGAAAGAAAGAAAGAAAGAAAGAAAGAAAGAAAGAAAGAAAGAAAGAAAGAGTCTTGCCAATGGGTTTTTCTCACTGTTCCTGAGGGTGTGCTGGAACGGAGACTTCTCTGTGTAAGTTCAATCGATCACATGCCAGAACTGATGTAAAATTACCACACACACCCCTTTTTAGTAGAAGCCTCAGTGGTGGAGGGAGGGAAAAACCTACAGATTTTGGGAGTGTGGGACTCTGGACTGAGTCACATTTTCCTTTTTTGTCATTTGATCAACAGAAAAAGAATGTGAATCTCCCCACCCCAAATTTGTAGCATTTCTCCCCCAACGTAGTCACATTCTGTAGGTAAAGAGGTAAAGAGGAAGGTCATACTGGTATTCGCAAAGGCTTTCACGGCCGGGATCTAATGGTTGTTGTGGGTTTTTCGGGCTCTTTGGCCGTGTTCTGAAGGTTGTTCTTCCTAATGTTTCGCCAGTCTCTGTGGCCGGCATCTTCAGAGGACAGCACTCCAACTACACCAGAGCACAGAGTGCTGTCCTCTGAAGATGCCGGCCACAGAAACTGGCGAAACGTTAGAAAGAACAACCTTCAGAACATGGCCAAAGAGCCCGAAAAAACCCAGAACAACCACAAGGTCATACTGGCTTTCCCTTGCCCTAGCCTGACCCTCACATCCTCCCTAGCAATAGGGGAAAGGTTGCCTGATGTTATGCACCTCCCTCCATAAACACCCCACCACGAAACGAGGCAACCCCGTCTAACAATAAAAGCTGGCAACAGGGATGTACACATGGTGTGTCCCCCCCCCCCCCCATAGTAACATATGTTGGGTGATCTTTCTCCTGAGCTTCAAAAAGTTATTTTGTTGGCTGGGGCTTCTGAGCATTTTTCAACTAGAGTAACAGAAGTCAGTTAAGGGCTTTAACTTAGCATGTTACAAGTGTCCGAGACGCTTTTGAACATGCTCCGTGTGGCGAAGGTTAAGCTTTGAAATGGGCTGACAGTGAGATTTTAGTACATGCCGTATTTTGCCTGATTGGTTTGTTGAGCCTGAGAGCTATGGAAGGGTTAACCGTCCAAACAAATTCAGTGCTTGTTCTTTTTTTGCCCACAGCAGTGACATATGGAATATGCTGTCATGTTTCAATAAATGTCTGTTTTACATTCTGAGAAGAGGAATCAAGAGTGACAATTTAAGGAGATCTCAAGGATGTTCATGTTATGTCAATGTTTTTAGATTCTGGCCCTAACCCCCCCCCCCCCCCGAATCTTCAGGATACTGATCTGTTCTCTCCTCATGTATAATATAAGCTGAAGTTGATTATGTATTGGTATTTTTCCATGCAGCATGACTGAGGAAATTGATTTGAATCTGTGAACCTTTGGCTGAAATCCTATGTATATTTACCTGGAAGTAAAGACTAAAAGAGACAAGATGGGCAGTTTTCCAGTTAGGAGGAACTTGGAGGAGACAAAATGTTGTTGCTGCAGAGATTCATTCTTCACAGCTACTTGCACTATCAACATGCAAATGGAGACATTGTTCCCTTCCAATGACCAATCACTTGGCAAAAACAAGCTAATTTGCATCTTGAGAAGTTGCAAAAGGTGTCTGTTGCTGCTTAAGTCAACTCTGTTCCTAACTGGCTCTATGTCTCACTGAACTGAATTGGATTTACTTCTGAATAGACCTTATAAGATTGTGCTTTAAGTGTTTTTGTTTGGAAATAAATGGAATTGCAACAAATGGCTGTCCTTCTCAAGCAAAAGTGTTCAAGACCAAGGGCCCTATAGTGAAATAATGGCCTTCCTTATATGTAATTAATTAGCTACTGATATTTGATTTCAACAACGCTCTCTCTTTCTCAAAATAGGTGGAGTTTTGAGCAATCTCTTCAGAAACAGGCAGTCCAATCAGACTTGTAATGGTTCGTGATTTGGATTGGAAGTTAATTCGCTTGCTTTCTAGGGATTTTAAATGATAGTAATTGATTTTAAATTTGCATTATGTATGTAAAATTTAGCATACTTAAAGTGGTGCCAATTTGTTACCTAGATCACTAATTTTTTGGTATTTTATAATGTCCCTAATCTCCACTCCCATTTTGGGGAGGCCTTGACATTGAGGATGCTTCATCCCAACCAATTTTGTCTCTCTGTGTTTTTTTTTGAGGGGGGGATTTCACTATTTTTTTTATGAGTGTGTTTATTGCAGATAATATGAGGTATTAATTGCAGAATTGTTTTGCCTGGAGCTTTTCAACTAAGCATTCTAAGGATGATTTCATTTACACTCTTCGGATGTTCTATTAAGGCAGGTAGATAATTTAAGCCCTGATCAGGTCAGTGTTCTCAGTACTGTATTTGTAGAGGGGGATATGGAGCCCCTCCATCACCATTTCCCTCACACAATCAATGATAAGTTCTGGTCTCATGAAGATTCTCACAAGGGCATGCATCTGGGAAGATACATCATGCTGGGCTCCTCCCATCAAGTTCCTGCCTGTGAGGGTTTGACTTTTGGCTCCAAATTCAATTAAAGAAATCAGTAGATCTTTGTTGTTTCAAAACAGGTGAGGGATTTATTGGTGCATTAAACAATAAACAAGTGTCTGGAACATGATTACGAGTCCTTTCTCCTTCTGCCAACAGATTTGGAAGGGGCTTCCATTCGTCAAACAGTAACGGGTTTCTATAATTGTTGTCCCATGGTCCTGGGAGATCAGCGGGGTCCCAATCCTTTATGGCCTGCCTCATTGTGCCTTCCAGCAGGGGCACAGTCTCCTCGTCCAGATTGTCATCCCACAGAATCCGTCCAACGAGTCTCAGTTCTCCCAGGGTCCTCCCTGTATCTCTTTCTCTTTATCTCCCTTACTCTCCATTCCAGTCTCTCTCTCCTTTCTCTCTCTACTTGTTTCTTTTCCTCTCTCAGTCTCCTTCTCCACTCCCTCACCTCTGTTTTCCCCCCTCCCCCAATAAGAGGGTCTAGGGGGAATCTCCACTCTTCTCCTATAATCTGCCTCCTTTTTTTTGACACTCTTAATCTCTCCCTTAATCCAGTCCAGGGATCCTGCATCCATACCCATTCCCAAAAGGGCAGTAACTGTTCTTCCCTCCTTTCTACTTCCCCCGTCCTTGCTTCCAGCTCTACCCTCCTTTTTCTCTCTCTTCCCGCCTTTTCTCCTTGAACCTCCTCTATCATCACTTTCTGTATGTCTTCTGTCAATTCCTCTATCTCTGTCTCCTGTTGAAGTTTCACTGTAGGTTCTGGTATTGGTTTGGGGCCCACTTCCTTAGTTTTGTTGCTGAGGAGGGATGGCTCTCCAGCAAGTGGGGCATCCCTCTCACCCTCATACTGCCTTTCCCCAAGAAATGTATGCATGTGCGTGTAGGGGATTGTCAGCTTATGGGCTCTGATTTGTTTCACTTACCTTTTTCTTTTAGGAGCATTTGGTCAACATTCAATTGCTAGTCTCAACTGAGTAGATCCCCAGAATCAGTAGAATTTACATAACTGTTGATTTACCATTCTGCTGGTGATTCAGTGGTTTTACTCTAGCTGGCACTAGCAGTTGGATTTAGGCCTTTGATTCCTGTACTGGAGGACCTAAATTGCCCATCCTCTCTTCCAGAAGGTCCACCTCAAACTTTCCAGGGATGACTTTTTTCTGTTCTGTGTCAAACGCCTCCCCCCCATTTCCCTTGTGGATACTAATTTTAAAGTTAAACAATTACCTCATGCATAATATACTGTAATTGAACTGAATGGTTCACCGAGCCAAGCAAATGCAGATGAGGCCAGACCAAGCAGATCTGAACTATATGGTAAAATAAGTGTTACGCAGAGTCCAAGTGCAGCATGAATGATGACACTGCAGTAAATGGAGCTGTGTAAACCTGCCAGTTATAATCTGCTTCTTGTCTCGGGCAGGTTTTTGTTTTCTTTTAACCCACCGCCCTTCCATGCACTCACTAAACCAGAAAACTGCAGGATTGTTTAATCCCAACAATGACTAGTAGAAATGGCAGGATGATTTTGCATCTCGTTTTTCACTGCGGAAAATACCAATTTATCACTAAATTCTGTTGTCATAATTTTAATATTTTCTGCATTGAGCCAAATATAGGTTTATTTCTGTACACATTAATAAATGTCAAATTAGCATAAGGGAATGGGAAAACATATTTTTCATGTTAGATTAAAGAAAATACATTTCTATTGAAATCCCAGCCTAAACTAACCCAGTTTTTTTCCAGTAGCATATCTTGACGTGACATTTATATTTTTACACTAATGTCTGGAGATGTTATTTGCAGTTTTTCAGATTTTGTATTTATACAAGATGTCACATTAATTCAATATTCTAAATCACAGCTTTAAGCAGGGTGTAGACTAACCAGGTGAGCAAAACAACTCTAAAAAGAAGGTAAAGATTTACAGATGTGGATATTTATCTTGCAATAGAGTAAGTACATTTTCACCATTACAGCTTCATTTTAAAATACAGATACAGGTATTGGTTCTGTGTATTGGTATAAATCCCTAGCTTTAAACCGAGAAAACTGTTAGTCTAGATTGCCTTTGTATACCCTAAATTTGCCATGCTTATATTGTTGCTTCCAAAACTTAGCATACATAGAAGGAAATCCTGTTGCCCACCAGAGTAGCTTGCACCAGAGTAGGCGCACTGTATCAGTGAGGATTTGATGAGTCAACTGCTCTGTAAGTAATGTTTATTCAAATGAGCCTACTCTAGTTGTGACATACTTTAGGACAGTGGTGTCGAACTGTGGCCCTCCAGATGTTCTTGGCCTTCAACTCCCAGAAATCCTGGCCAGCAGAGGTGGTGCTGGCCAGCAGAGGTGGTGCTGAAGGCTTCTGGGAGTTGAAGGCCAAGAACATCTGGAGGGCCACAGTTCGACACCACTGCTTTAGGATATAAGTTGCAACTAGAGTAGGCCCCTTTGAATCAATGGAATTTATGGAGAATTTGACCCATCCAGTCCTACTGATTCAGTGGACTTACTCTACTGTAACTTACTACGCTAAACAACAGGATTTCAGCCATTGTGCTGAGTACATCCATCCACATGAGTTTGTCCTACCTCCAATTACAGTTGCTTTTCCCAAACTGTCACTAGACTTCACTGGATAAGGATGTCATTTTCCCAGGTGGGGCTTCAAAACAATAAAAGGTGATTATTAAGAAAGCAGTGTCATCAAGTTAATCTGTTAGGCTAGGATTGCACTGAACTTTCAGTTGCCCATCAGCAAAGGAATTAGGGCTTGCACTGTTTGTTGCTGCATTGCTGTTGGCAAGCAGAGGGTGGGGCTGAAGGAAGGAAGGAAGGAAGGAACCAACCAACCAACCAACCAACCAACCAACCAACCAACCAACCAACCAACCAACCAACCAACCAACCAGCCTGAAGTGATTTTTTGTCCTTGGAAGAGGTGATCTGCCGGGCCCATTGGCATATTCTAAGTCCTGAAAGAATAGTTGGATTACCCATTGGTATACTGGTAAATTTTAAAATGCAAGTTATTATGAGAGTTCCCAGGGAGAACAGAAATAGGCAAACAATGGTGTCAATCCATTTCAACAAATCAGTTCTAGACAGTTTTGACCTGTCTTAGGGACCTTTTTTTTGTAAATACGTGTGTGTGTTAATTAAGACTTCCAGGATTTCTTAATTGTGCTTCCAAGGCCCAGCTGCTACTGGATTTACCACATTTGCTGTTGCCTCTACCATATTGCAGAGCACTAGTCAGATACAAGGCAGAGCATTTTCCAAAGTTGCACCACTGGCCGTGGTCTTAGTGGAAGGCAGGAATATTGCATCCTGAGCATTCCCCTTGCAATCGAATGTATGGCCTGAAATACTTTTTTTGCCTGAAGCAAAGAGCAAAGTGGCACCCCCTCTAGTTGCATGTTCATCTGAGGTGGCCTTAGTTCAACACAGAGAATGGAATAGCATGGCCATTCTATCTGGGGGCAGCAAGTGACTTTACAGGGGCAAGACTGGCTGTTCCTCTTTCCTCCAAGGAACAGAATCATTTTGGGAGGAACAGCTGAGCACTGCCACTACCACTCTTTGTGGTTTGAGGCAGTTGTTTCACCTTACTTCCTGGTAAGCCTATTCCTGTCCTGATTGGTTCACCAATAGCTGTGACTGTTCATTTCTCTATTTCGAACCTGTATATACCCCTGCCATACACACAGTTTGCCAATGCCCCTTTGAATAACATACTGAGCACTGGAATTCCAGGAGCAACATAATGGGCTTTAGAATTCTTTGTGTGTTTGTGTGTGTGGGGGGGGGGAAGCAAGTACGTGAGCAAACTGTAGAACCAGCTATCGTGCAATATTTGTTTTACCTGAAGACTTGCATGTCATACACATATAAAGGCCTAAGAAATCAACCTATAAAAATTTGGGACTATTTTTTCTGTAGCTTTAAACATATTTTAATGAATGTGATTGCACTGTGCTGCTATGTTTTGTAAAGCAACAACCTCAGAGTTTCTTACATAATGGATACAGTTATTTAATCTACAGAATACTAGGTCTGGAAGAGTATTTCACAGTTCTAGGCCTTGGGTTTTCTTCCTTGGCATCTCACTGATTATTGCCTATTGGGGGTAATAATCCTGTTGCATCAATATTGTTAGACATCCAATTCCCCATCCTCTGGACTAGAATACTGTTTTCTGTCAATGTAGCTTTGGTGTGGTTTCTGTCTTCTACCTGGAATGAAATCTTTCTTGATATTTTTGATGTATGCTAAAATGTGATTTATTAGCTTACACGGCTTGTGATTAGCATTTTGTCATTTGCATAATTTTTGCTTCTGTGCTGTACCGTTGCTCTTTGCATTCTGATTTGCTTCTTTTCCAGCTCTAATTGAACTACTTAAAAGCCGAAGTGAATGTGGTGTTTGTCATCTAAGTCATACTAACCTGCAAGAGTTTTTTTTTTAAAAAAAGAAATTGTTATCAGGGTGTGGAGGTATCAGAGCAGGATTGTGGCATGGAGAGAGTGGGACTTAACAGTTTGCTGCCCATGTCCATGCTTGAAATTGTGCTCTGCTCTTTACCTGCTATGTGCAATAGATAATGTTGTAATCCTTTTGCATACATGTGCAAGAATTACTGATTGTCATTTGTCACTTTCCAAGTTGTGATTGGCTTCAAAGGTCGGTGCCTTTTAGGTAGGGTGTGAACCAGATGCCCTTCCTTTAAGAACCACATTTTGTGCTGAAGCATTTACACTTTCTTGTACAGATACACAAACTCCTTACCTCAGTTTTTACTTGTTAAACAGAAATAATAGATAAATCAAAGGGATAGGGGGCATGCTTCCAGGAACAAGATGATGTGTAAAATGTAGGACCCTTGCAGTCATAAATTGAATGGTCTACATTTCTTAGCAATAATAAGGATGACCTGCCATTTCCTAGAAGCGCTGCTGAAGAGGCACTAGAATAAGAGGTTGCCAGATAATGCAGCAGTGGAGTCTGGTGTACTCTGCCAAACTCTGCATGCTGTGTTACTGTTTTTATACAGGACAACACCACACACCCCAAAGAAGACATTTTGAGTTATTTAAATCACAGCCATGAGACCATTTTGAGCTAAATTAAGGCTGCAAACCTTTATTCAATATTAAATCAAATCACTGTTAATTTTGGAACTAATTAGCATTTCAGGCTGTTTTCTTCTCTGCACTGCAGTGATTTTGCATATAATGCTACATGATTGTGCAGAAGTACATAATTATCAAGCCGAATACATTGTCTCCTGCTGACATCTCACAAAAGGAGATTCTTCTCCAGCAGGATGCTGGTAGCATTTCCATTTAAAAAACAAAACAGTATGAGCCTAAAGGGCATGTCAAATAACCGAGCTGCTGAATTTGCTAGTCCTAGACCTGCTTTAATTACCTACTTAACACGGAGGCTTCATTTGATTTCAGACACATAAACTGAGGTGAGGCAGATGCTGGGAGAGCAACTGCAATTTCAAAGTATTTGCTCTTTACATTCTAAAGCAAGTGCAAGCAATCTTTGTTCTAAAGAGTATACTGTGGAAAAAATTGGTGCTGGAGATAACATTATGGTCTGCTTTCATTCTCCTCTTTTTGTACCAGCCCCTATGAGATAACGCCTGTTCAGGAAAATGCCCATGTTAGTTCTGTACACTATGTGAGTAGTTCTTTAAAAACCATGGCCGCCATTTCAACTTGTTATGTTCTGGGCAGGAATGCCCTCTCAGAGAACAGTAAAGGACAGCAAAAAGATTTGAATATGATAAAAACAAGGTTTTCACTAAGTGTTGAAGGCCGGCCCAGAAATATATTCAAGATTAAGGCCATCTTATCTACACACTTCTGTGGGAGTCAGTTCTGTTGAATACAAAACATGGAACATAAGAACAAAGGTGTTCAGATTGAAGTGGGTTGTCTTCTGTAAAAGCTTGTACAGAAATAAATCTCTTAGCCTTCAAGGTACCAGAGTACTTCTGTTTTTGTTTCTGCTGAAACAAATGAGCATGGCTTCTTCTTTAAAAACTCCTGAGGGAAGTAGGGTCTCCTGAACGGTGTTGTATTGTGTTGTGGATTGCAAAAGAGAGAGAGAGAAGTACACTGTAGTGTGTTATGTGTGTGTTTCCTGCTGTCTAACCAAGCTAAGTCTGAATCTGCTTCACTGCCTATCTTCACTGTACCTCAAGTCTACATGTTTGATAAATGCATGACATTGACAAGCCTTCTGAGGAAGCTCTAACCACTAGAGATGGGAACATTCATGGAAAATAGGAAAGCAAAGTCAGGTGCTTTGGTATCTTTTGTAGCCAGGTGTGTGCCCTGGGTTCAAATCCCTAGTCAACAATGGAAACTCACAGGGGGGTGGGAAACGATGAAACCACTAATCAAATACTGTATCTTATATACCTTGAAGAGCCTATTAAGGTCACCATCAGTCAGATGTGAGCTGGTGTAGGTCAAATGTTAATATTTCTTTATTTTAATTTTTTTTACTGGTCTAATAAAGGTAGCACCTGTCCTTGCTTTTGTACTATAAGGACCATATGGCATTGTTTGTTCTTAGTGGGATTTTTTTAACAGTGTTCTTATATGTTGTTTAGTTATGTGCCATCAAGGCAACTGGGAATATGAACCCAGCCTCTTGACAGTCTACTCGCTACACTGTACTCACTCTTGCTTAAATGTTAGGGAATATGTGTCACAGAAAGAATTCAGTAACAATCAACTGATAAGAGTTATTTTTCCCCACTGAACTTTCCATCTCTGTGACCATCTTTATTTCATGTTTTGCACTCTGAGTGTTGGATGTGAGTGCCCTTAGCATGGAACATGGTAAATACCATGTGAATACTGCTTTGTGCGGTTCTGCTTCTTAAAACAGCATTCCAGACCATTAGTACTAAGGGTGCGATACGACAACGCCCTTTGCCACTTTCTTTCACTAGGTAAAAATAGGCTTCTGCTTGCTGAATTAATAGCAGTAAGAAGACAATGATTTTATCAGATTGCCATCTTTTAAGGAGAAAGATGGAGTAAAAATATTTTAAAGAAACTAAATAAATAAATATTGTATCAAGAACAGCTTTATAATTAAAGAAATGTTGCTGTTTCCCACCCATGTATGCACAAACATACTACAAGTACCATGGCATTTAGAGCAGGGCTGCCCCAAGATATTTGGGTAAACACGAGGTGTAGAATAGCGTGTTGTTGTTGAAATTATTGTAATCTTCATACACTGTCTTTAAGAGGTTTTGCTGGGAGGGACCTTTCTGGGCTGCAGTGACTGTCAATGAATTGTTTCCTCCCTGCATCAGATTTTGAAGACTTTATTTTTCTACAATATGCTGCTTTTGATCTATTTAGAATTGTAAACTTTTTATTCTTTCTCTTACCAGTGTCTTGGAGGAAGTTATTGAGGCGGTAAGTGCCAATTGAAGAGAACATAATAATAAGGGGTGGCCTAGTATGGGGAGACTTGAAGCTAATACTGCTTTCTAGTTCCATGAATGTTTTCTGCTGTGTAGTTAGATGTTTTTAAGTCCCCCTCCCCTGGATTTCACACTCTGCCTAGAGTTTTCCATCCATTCCATATACAGAAGGGGGATTTTCTTTCAATACTGGTTATGGGACAGTGTCCTTATAAGCCACCTAAGCCGCCCTTTCCATGATAATAGGCGGAGTCTCTGCAGAAGAAGGAGCTTTATTAAAGGAAGAAGACAACTTGCACCAAAAGTCCTTTACAGGGTCAGGTCTGGCTTGTCCCTGAACAGAAATAGGCTCTAGCAGCCTCAGGTCCCAACATAGAGTGGGTACATGGTCCTTAGCAGACCCAGGACCTTCTGGGCCATAACTAAAAAGTCCTTAGCAGGATCGGGTCCCTCCAGGCCAGGCACAACAGAGTTCTTGTCAGACCCAGGCTCTGTCAAGCTGAGAAAGGAAAAAGTTCTTGCAGAGTCGGGCCCCTTTAGGCAGGTAGCAGACAAGATCCCCCAACTAGGTTCCAACTCCTGCAGTGAGCCACAGACCCCAGTCCAACAGGTCAACACAGTCTTATGGGTGCCGAGGAGTTACTTCACTCCCAAAGTTATTAAGTCCGAATGTCTCCTAAGGAAAGCTGCCAGGGCTTTTGCAGGCAGGAGGCACACTGACCTTCTGAGGCTACACCCCCCCCCCCCGAGTCCTTGGTCCCTGACAGGAGGTATGTTCATACACACACCCCTTCCTGGGCAGCATGACATGAGGCAGAGCAGAAACTGCTTCAGGAGATGGCTGAGCTCAGGGCATGGAGGCAGAAATCAGAATAAGTGAGGTAGCTGGAGAATCAGGGCTCAAGGCAGGAGGGCGGGGTTTTGTCTCCAGCAGCACCTGGGGTCTCTCTAGCTTTCCAGGAGCCTTGATTCTTGGAGCCTCACTCCCTCTTGTCCTACCCTGGCAGTCGGTTCAGGTATTGCAGCCAGCTCCCTTCACAGTGGTGTCTCAGCACAGACTTCTCCTTCCCTGAGCACAGATCAGTCTTCAGTGTCTTGCCGGTGTTCTTCCTCCTCCTCGGAGTCTTCCAGTTTGCCTTTTATCTCTAGCTCAGCCACCTTCACTGCTCTGCCCCCAAGGGTGGGATCGGTGTTCTCTCCTGCCTCGCCCCAGGATCCAGTTGTAGAGCACTGAGAAAGTGTGCCTGTTGTATCTGTTGAGGTGGTCTGCCCACTATGCCAGCCCGCTGCAGCTGGGGCAGGCTCGCAGTCCTCCATTGTGCCTAGCGTAAGGAAAACAGGACACACTGTGAGTGGTGCATACAACTTTAGTAGAGAAGAATGGCCAAGGGGCTCAGGAGCAATTGGCAGAAGCTGCTTACTACCACCAGCATCCAACATCTGCTACCTAAGGCAACTGTCTAACTCTGCCTAATGGTAGGACCAGCCCTTATACTATACCTCATTCTCAGTCCTGTCTCTGTAACTTCAGTCATAAAACTTGGAACAGAAGGTAAGAGAGCGGCAATGCTTATTATGTCCACTTACTATCTAGTAAGTCCTGTCAAGCTCCTTGGGGCTCACTTCTAAGCTGATAACATATTGCGATATAAAAGGATTAACCTTTCCCATTTCTTGATGGGTAGCCCCTGTGGCATTGAAAACAACAATCTTGTGGCATATCCAAGACTTCTAAGTGTATTGTGGCATTAATGTTCATGGTTTATAGTATGTGTCTTCAGTTGTTTCTAGGGAATAGTTTTGGTCTATCACAGCAAAAACCATAGATAGTGTTTTGCGGCACTTTAATGACTGACTGGTCTGGGCGAAATTTTTCATGTACTTCAGCCCATTTAATCAGTGGAATTATGGGCTGCCTTAGATGACAAATTTTAATACACAGTGGGAGACAGAAAATGTGAGGAAATCAAAAAGCAGAAACCACCAGAAGTGGTTATCTTAGCTGTGGTCATGTAATAGTGGTTGAGACGTGTAAAGGACATGGAGGCACAAATAAGCAGATTAGTTTATGCAGAGATATGAACAGCCCTGTTCAATCCAAGTATAAGAGAGAGAATGTAACCTGTAGATGAACTCTTAGTGAGCGGAGGATTGAAGCACAGTAAAGTGAGAGGGGTTACAGGCAATGGAAAATGTCTAAATAATGGTAATTAAACCAGATTTGGGTGATGATACAGACATCTCTGTATAAATAAGCTGCCTGTTAAGGGTGGGACTTTCATTTGGAAATGAACGGAAAGAAACCCCCATGAAAGAGGCTCTTTCTTTCACTTTTGTAGTGTTTTGTTGATTTATGAAAAGGAACCTTTTAAGCACAAATGTTTTGTTCAAACAAAAGATGGGTAAACAGAAAATGTATATCTCTTTTGTTTGTCCTTTCTTTCACCAGGGTTCTGTTTGTCAAATTGCCCTGGAAATGTTTAATCAAACAGAGCTGAGCCAACAATGCCAGTCAGCCACTAAACTGAAGAGTAAAATTAGCCAACAGAATGGTTGGGAAAGCTTCCTGCAGGTTGGATCTGAGAGCTTTGGTTTGTCTGGATTTTTTTTCCCCGCTGATGGAAAGGAGATGAGGAGGAAGGGGAAAAATGATAAGCTAGTAGATCATTGTAGTGTTTTTGTGTGTGTGTAAGCATGTGTGTGTGCGCATGCCAAAGCAGCCAGCCCAAAATCCCAGCAACTGTGGCTTATCTGGCTATGAGGCTACAAGAAGGAGGCAGTGACTTAACCGCATGTTCCTGCCAAGCTGGGCTAATAATACACAGCAGTAAACGAATGGGGGAAAGGAAAATGAAATGACCCCAAAGAACCAATCCCTTTCATGTCAAACAAAAGGACCAATGCACAATACAAATGAAAATAAAGGCACCCCTGAAAGAAAATGAAATGATGTCAAACAAAAGTTTTTGCTGTGCGCATCCTGACTGGCTAACAGGCTTAGTCTTTGTCCCTGTTCAAGCCACCAGAGATAGAATTGAACTTCTCGAGTTCAATGTGGATCTCTTTTTTTTTTTGGAAGTTCTTTTGTTCAAGGATGGTGACCTTCAGATCAGAGGCACAGTGACCTTGGAGACGGAATTGTTCTGTCACTTCTCCCTTCCTTTTTAAAAAATATTGTTATTTCACATGTTAGGCTTGTGCCCATGTGTTCTTTTGTGCAGAGACTGGCGTGTTTGTCCAGTATAAAATGCAGCAAGGCATTGTAGGCAGATGATGGCATATATCTTACTGAAAGATGGGCAAGTGTATGAATCTCTGATGCTGGTGGATGACATTTTTGTATATTCTATTTTCAGAGTAAACATGGAGACAGAGTTGGCATCTGGTCTAACATACAAGTTCCTGATGACCCTTAGTCCTATGGGGTTTAAAGTAGGTGTGGGCAACATCTAGCCTTCCAAATATTGTTGTACTGCAACTCTGATCATCCTTCACCATTGACAGCATTTACTAGGGCTAGGTGCTTGCTGGCTGCAGTGTGATAACATTTGGAAAGCCATATTTTGTTTGCTGATTAACTCAACCTTAACAACAAACAGAAGCTTCTAATAATCTATTAATCAGCACCACATTTTTGCCAGCTTTTCCTTTCTTCAGGGTAGGAAATTTACAGCTAAGCTCCCAGAAACCTGTGGAAAATAAAAAGGAATGGATGTTTCTGGAAAGCTGTAGTATCATAGACTCACGGAATGATAAAATTGTAAAGTCCCAAGATTAACTGAGTCCAAACATCTGCCAAAGTAGGATAGGCAGTAATAAAAGCCAGGAGAAGTCCCTCTTGCAGATGACCGCTCTGATAACTCCCTAGTCAGAATTCCTTGGTATAGCTACTTCCTTATTCACTATTTGCAGGCAGGTTTGCAAAGAGCAAGAATGACCACAAACCTAAGATTTATACATCTATAACATGTACCACTGATTCAGTGGTTTGTGCCGGTTCAACCAATGGCTCAATGGAAGTTCTGTGGTTCGGCACCCTGCCCCCTCCAGTGGACACTCACTCAGAGGCAGTGCCCAAGGAGTCAGGGCATGGAAGCCAGGATGCTACCTCTGAATGGGTCCCTGCTAAGCCTTGGAACACCTGTTGGACCATTGACTGAACTGACATAAACTACTGAACCAGTGAATCATGCCCATCTCTAATAACCTGCTCTACAAACACTGGGGGTGGCTTTGTTCATTGGCTAATCATATGAAAGCTTTCTTCCTTCCTGCCAAAGAATTGGCCCAAATAATGACTGCACATGTTGCCTTACATCTCCAGTTTTATAAGGGCCAGAGACTTACTTTTTCAAAAACGAAACTCTAGAAGCCGGGCTTCATTTCAAAAATGAAAGTCTAGAAGTTGATGGATCAGGTGGCATGCCTAAAATCTGAGCAAAACGCAGCCAACTGGGGTTGATGGCATCTCTAGTCATATCATGCCTGATGAAGACAGCTATAATATTGAAAGCTTGTATACTTCTTTTTATATACTGTATTTTGGTTGGCCAAATAAACCCACTATGGGTTTTTGAATTTGTTTTATGCCAAGATAGCCACCCCTGCTTTGTTTGCACAGAACAAGATATCTAAAATATCCATCCCAAATGTTAAGCAAGGCCTTATTTTATCCTGAGTAAAGGGACTTCTTCCCCCTACCCACCCATGCTTGATTCCACTCCTGCTACTTTTTTCTGTGCAAACCTTGTGATACATCAGCTCCTTTAATTCAATCAGATGCAAGCTGAAGTGTGGAGAAAATCTAATTCAGCTCAAGTCTTGCTAATTATATCCTCTGCTATTTTTGCACACCAGCTACATTTCAGTCTTGTGTTTGTAGCTGAAGACACTTATCTTGTCTGACCTAACAGATGCACCTTGGGGGGCTGTGATTCTGGGTGCCTGGCGCAGACAGAATGGTTTCAACAACCAGCATCAATAGCATCTCTCTTTTCTCTAAAATCAGATGTATCTTACAAGTACCTAGTCATTACTCTGATCTATTAAGGACCATATTAAGGAAGGGGAGAGCATAGACTGGGGTATTTACAATCAGAGGAGGAATGCACAGAAAGAAGAGATGGGGAGGAGGTAAACATAGATGGCTGATTGATTCCAGAGCATTCCTATCTGTATTGAAAGGTCTGTGAGCACCTCTGCTAGCCTGTTCTTCACTGTCCCTCCATAAGGCAGAAGGAAAAGGAACACTAGGTGGCAATTGTAGTGCTCTGCACACTATTGGATTTCAAGGCTCATCAGCCCCTGCCAACATGGCCAAAGGTCAGCATGTCAGGGAAAGAAGAGCAACAAATTCCCCAGTACTCCTGCAGACTCTGGGAACACCAGCCCTGTTTTCCGGTATCTGTGAGAGTTTTCCATTTGTAGCCTTGTCAGTTCAACACATTAAATGCTCACAAAAGCCAGCATTCATTCCAAAGTATATATATCAGAGGGTTCAGCACATCTGGCAATCCAGCTTTCCAGCAAACAGCACCTCATCACAAGCAGAGACATCCTGAGGGTCCTTATTTAAATCTTCCACCCAAAGAGGAGCAGCTGATCCCAGTCTTCAGGAAGAAGTTTTGGAGGAAGCAGGAAGATGATGAAAATCTTCAAGCTGCTTCAAGGGAGGTGAAGAGTTCTTTTATGTGGTCCAGGTTTGCTATTGACAGTCCTGTTGTAATAGTGATTTCCCCCATAAATGTGCAGAGGCACTGTCTGAAAACACAAAAGAGGACTGACATCATCATGAACAGTTAATAGATTGTCCTAAGTACAGAACCAAGCATTTGAGCTGTGCTCATGATCATCACAAGGGGTGTACTGGAGTGCTGCCACTTATGTTACATCTCCCCTCGGTCTAAATTGAGTTTGTAGACAGCTCACAGAACACCCTTAAAGGAGTGAGGCTCATTGTTCAAGGAAGTTTATAGGAGGTACAATAGAAGCAAAAGACTTTGAATGACAGAAATAGTACAGATTACTGTTTCAATCAAGGAGTGCATGTGATGATTGCAAAAGGCGCACCACACCAATAAGAGAGAAGTTTTTTTGGGGGAAGGCTCATGTGTAATCTATGAGCACACTAGGACTGTGGCATATATCATTGATTTTCCAGACACTAACTACAAGACTAAGAAATACCAAGGCAACCCTTCAGAGCATTATCCTCAAGAGTTTCATATTTTTCATTGTTCCATCTTGGAGCATGACAGCCCCCCAGTGAAGGGGAGATACGGCAGGAAGTAAGCAGCAGGGCTGAGATGTATTTTTCCATAACCTCAGGCATGAGTAACGAAAGCAAATTGCAGGAAGGTTTTCTGACTTCAAGCAGAGCTCCTCAGCCACTTTGTGACAGAAGAGATAGACATTAAAGTCCATCAAGGCAAACGGTGCTCAACCAACCAGAGCCCAACTTAGCTGGGTAGATTCGGCCATTTCCCCTAGGCTTAAGGTAACAGTTATTAACCAATAAGACATTGAGGGATCTTTAAATTATTAGCAGGAAAACTCTCCTTTCTCTTTCTTGTGACTATGAAGCCAGAAGGAGCTGGATCTGGAAGCTAGGACAATAGTTGGCCAAGATTCCATAAAATATACTTGGCTGTGAATACAGTACGGACAAGTATGGATAGATATGCGAGGATGTATGTTAATTGCATTGCTATGTTTGCATATAGAAGAATACCGGGGGATAATTTTTGCTTTTAGATTAACCACTTTAAAAATCTGTTGTAATTAGACATGGGGGATGAATATAAAAATGAATCAGGATATTCGTTAAATATCCCTGATTCATCAGATATTCGTTGCTTCGTATTATTGGGGTCCAGAGACCCCAACAAATATGAAGCAATGAATATAACCCTTTTATATTTGTCCTTTCATTCCCTATCTGCTTATGCCGCTCGGATCAACAGTTCCTCGGGGGCATAAGCAGAGAGGGGTTTTCCCATCGGGAGGTTTGCTAAAGCCTGCCCAAAGGGAATCCCACCTCCAGGGCTGGGGTATGGTTTGGTTCCCCTTTCCTCCTTTTCCTGTGCCTGCGGGGCATAAGGAGGGAAGGGGTCAAAGAAGGATCAAAAGGATCCCCCAGCTGCTGCGGGATCACTTTGATTCCTGCTTTTTGTTGGTATATTGCAAGATATAACATTCTACCCACTGTGGGTTAATGGGAGTGCCTGACCACCTTATCTACCTCCTGAAAAATCTATATGTGGGACAGGAAGCAACAGTTAGAACTGGATATGGAATAACAGATTGGTTCAAAATTGGGAAAGGAGTACGACAAGGCTGTGTATTGCCCCCTTGTTTATTTAATTTATATGCAGAATACATCATGCGAAGGGCTGGACTGGAGGAATCCTAAAACGGAATTAAGATTGCCAGAAGAAATATCAACAAATTCAAATATGCAGATGATACTACTCTGATGGCAGAAAGTGAGGAGGACTTGAAGAACCTCTTAATGAGGGTGAAAGAGGAGAGCACAAAAAATGGTCTGAAGCTCAACATAAAAAAAACTAAGATCATGGCCACTGGTCCCATCACCTCCTGGCAAATATGGAGGCAGTGACAGATTTTACTTTCTTGGGCTCCATAAGCACTGCAGATGGTGACAGCAACCACAAAATGAAAAACAACAACAACAAAACCCTGCTTCTTGGGAAGAAAGCAATGACAAACCTAGACAGCATCTTAAAAAGCAGAGACATCACCTTGCTGACAAAGGTCTGCATGGTCAAAGCATGGTTTTTCCAGTAGCGCTGTATGGAAGTGAGAGCTGGACCATAAAGAAGGCTGACCGCCAAAGAATTGATGCTTTTGAATTGTGGTGCTGGAGGAGACTCTTGAGAGTCTCCTGGACTGCAAAGAGAACAAATCTATCCATTCTGAAGGAAATCAACCCTGAGTGCTGACTGGAAGGACAGATCCTGAAGCTGAGGCTCCAATACTTTGGCTATTTCATGGGAAGAGAAGACTCCTTGGAAAAGACCCTGATGTTGGGAAAGTGTGAAGGCAAGAGGAGAAGGCGACGACAGAGGATGAGATGGTTGGACAGTATCATCGAAGATACCAACATGAATTTGACCCAACTCTGGGAGGCAGTGGAAGACAGGAGGACCTGGCATGCTCTGATCCATGGGGTCACGAAGAGTCGGACACGACTTAACGACTGAGCATCAACAATTTTTTTGTTATGTAGTTTTAGTACTTTATTGTTTTCTTAGGATGTCCCATTTACCCTTTTCCTAAGAGAACTAAATAAAGATTATTATTTATATTTTGTCTCAGTGTCTCATACCTTTTTTCCAATACTTTCCCTCCTCTTGCTACGCCATGGCTGTGTGATCGCTTTAATCCCTGATTTCCCTTCTCTTGCTATGCCCAGGGCATAGCAAGAGAAGGGAAAGCAAAAAAAAAAAAATTTTTTTTTTTTAAAAAATGATCTGACAAATGACAAATTGATTAGTTGTTCATCGGGTCACGGGGGCAATTTGTGGTTCAAGCAAGACTAGCCGTAATCTCTAGATGTAGTCATTCTCCTCCACTTTTAGTATAGAATAAAGATCCACCTTTTCTTTGATAAAATCTATCCTACTCAGTGCCTTATCGGCTCTGAACAAATACCAGCAACATACCCAGGAGAGGAAGGGGATGCTAAACTTTGGGTTTGGCCTATCATTTATTGGGTCTTCTGGTCTCAGGGAAGGAAATATATATCCATAGCAGGTGTGCCCATTCTGTCTGTTATTTATTTATTTATTTATTTATTTATTTATTTATTTATTTATTTATTTAGTTAGTTAGTTAGTTAGTTAGTTAGTTAGTTAGTTAGTTAGTTAGTTAGTTAGTTATTAAATTTATACCCCACCCGTCTAGACACATGTCTACTTTTATATAAGAAGAGGCAACAGCGGCTGGTGGCAGTCAATTTACTACTGAGTAAGTGAATGAGGAAAACCCTTCCTTCTGTTCACAAAGAGTGGGCTGAAAGGAAAACCTTAAGAACTACATGCATGTATTACTTATGCAGGCATAGGTACATAGATAAAGCTTATTCAGATGGTTTCAAACATAGTGCCAAAATTTGTAAAATTTCTGCTTTGTAGGACATTAGTTTTTGTACTGTTTGCTAGCCTGCCATGGTGGTCCATAACATCCTGGCCGCAAGACAAATGGCCTTGTCTTGCCTGATTTACAAATAAACAAAAGACAGGCCCATTCTGCACTGAAGAGGTAGGCTCATAGTGAAAGCCTGTGGGGACAATGGAATTACAGCAGCTTGTTCTTAAGGACTTATGGAAGTGCGTCATTTCTGGAATGCTGTGATGATAATAGGTTGCCCATACACCAGCTGTATGAGTGCAGGATCAGGCCGTGGAGCATCATAAGGCAGGGTGAGGAACCTCTGATGCTCCAGATCTTGCTGAATCTCTATCCCCATCAGCATTTGCCAGCTTAGACAGGGATGAATGGAAAAAAAGGCTAGTCAGGACATGGAGTGACAGCGAGTAGGTACTGAATAAAGAAATAAAGAAAGTAGTGAAACATACAGCAATACAGAAAAACATAGCAAGCATATAAGAATTAGGACTCTTCACACCTCATGTAGCGAACTTTAGTCGATTTCAACTCCTAGAAAAACGATAAGGCCTACATGACCTCCAAACACATTGGAATGCAGCAGGATGTTATAGGGAGTTGTGAAGAGGCCCATTTACAACACAAGTCCTCAGTCCTCAGGAAGAGCAAAATCAATGTAAGTATAAATAAGAAATACACATCTGGGGTGCCAGGATTTCTGTATATTAGAAGGACAACAAGGGGGGGCCCTCCATCCCTTCATTCCCTGATAAGAACCAATAGGCCATTGGATCACAACCCAAACACCAATTAGGGCAAGGATCCAAACTTGTATGTATGTATCTGATCTATGTATTTTTGGGGCTTCTCACTCTTTAGAAGAGGAGCTCCAGTTGTCTGTTTTGGCATATTTTGTTCTTTTAATAAAACTTGTTGTATCACAGCTGGTTCGTTGGTGTCCGATCCTCTGCCAGAGATTAGCTCCAAAATGTAGGCCTTAGAAAACCAAGGCTAACATCTGATGCCTTGGCCGGCTCTTCTCCAGTGAATTTTTTTCTCTCACAGCGAGACGATCATGCTGTATATTTCACTACTTTCCCTGCTGGGAATCTCTGCTTGGCATGCCCTGATGAGTAATCCCTTGGGGAGCTAGGGTTTGGAGAGGCTGGCTGATTGAGAATTAATCCCTTCCTGGAGAAGACGCCCCATCCTTGTCTCTAAAGTGTTCTGCTCGTGGTGGTTGAGGGTGATAGTAAGTGCACAGAAACGGAGGGATGGAAGAGTGTCTGTGTTTTGGGTCAGTTCTCTGGATCTATAGAGCGTGCCAGCCTCTATAGGAATAAGACCTAGTGCTAAGCAGATGGCAATTACTGGGTATGGGTTTGTGCACCAGTAAGCGCATCCTCACAGGCGGATGCCTCTTGGATGCGTTTTGAGACACTGGGTGGCCTTGGGAGATCCTCAGCAGGGGATGATGAAATCTCAGTTGATTCACTTATGCACTAAAGAATGGACTCTGATAACTTTGCACCCCCCCCCATAGCCACCTGAAGATAGCTTTGATGCTGCCACTATAGATGTATTGCTGGATTGGTGTTGGAATACATCCAGGAAAATAGATGAAGGCCATCTTAAATATTCAGGCTGTTTCGCCTCGATTTTGAATAACCCCTCTAAGTATCCATGTGAAAAGGCGGAATCTGTATGGCTCATGCCTCATAAACCCCAGGATACCCACAATCCATATGAGGGCTTTGGGCACCCTGAAAGGGGGGCCTCACTACCTGATCTTCATGATCTATGTAGATCTGCAGTTTTAGTGGTCCTAAAAGAGCCCCCAAGCCTGGTGGGCCCAGCACCATCGCAGCCATTTAAAATAGTTATTACTGAGTCACTGGAAATTTTTCCTCCTCCAGTAATGTCTTCGACTACTCCGTTACAGGAGGATGGAGATCAGTTTAGAAAATCAAGGCTAGCAGGATGACTATGGCAGTCGATATGCTGTCTAAATGGTGCAGATGCTGCATCAACAAAGGGAGATCTCTGAATCTGCCAAGTGCTGCAGTGTTTGCAAAAAGATAGGAAGTTAGGGACAATGTTGGAGCAAAATTGTCAGGCAAGTCTACCTGTTCTTAGAAGCATGATACTAATAACCTTAGATGCGGTGGTGCTCCCATAATTGCCTACTCAACTTGGTTTCTTACTGTTATGATCATCTGCAATGTCTCAATACCCATCAAATGATGTAAAAACTCAAAATGCTATATACCTCTGGGTAGCATACAGCCCTATCATTCATTAGGCAGAATGAACATGTTAGAAAGAGTGAGAAGGTGGAAAGAGAACAGTAATGACAGCTTCCTGGATCAACAACTGTGTCCTTTTTTCACAAGAAATATGCAACACATTCCAACCTTGGGCCATAGTCACATCAGTGAAATGTTTCCCAGTTCTTCCTCATTGATTTCAGGGTTTTTTTGGTCAGACAATGCAAAGCCATTATTGAATCTTTTGGTCTGCCTCCATGCTACCTCTGCATTGAATCCCACCTGCCGGGAAGCTTCTACTTTTTTTTTGTTGAGTCCTGGGAGGTCACAGTGGTGTCCTGTGTGCATGGCTGTACCAATACTTTTTCTGACAAACCACCTTGTGTTGCTTCCACCAGCAATGTTGTTTGCCTGTATCTCCCTTTAATTTTTATTTTTCGCGAGTGGAGTGTTGACGTGTTGGAAAACCTAGATCATCAGCCTCTGTGCTTCACTTATTAGCAGATCCTTCCACCAGGTGCTGCTCCTTCCCCTGAGCCCGCTCATGTTTTCCTCTTGGAGACCTGGTGGTAGAGCCACAAAGAGAACAAAGCTGACCGCAAGTTCCTCTGCTGCAAGAAGCACAAACGCTGCAGAGAAACCCGTACCCATCAAGGAAATGTTGCTGAAACATCGATGTAGTGAAATTTATTTTAAAAAAGAAAATAAAAAAGGGGGCTCCAGAGACGTAAACAATCCAGAAGGAAATATTCTGGTACCAAAATGTAGCTGGCTATATCGCATCAAATTTAGGGAAATGTTACAGTAATTCAAAAACATGTCAGAATGCACCCCCCCCCGGATATATGTCACATGACGGCAATGCATGACTGCTCAGGGAGTAAAAGACATGAGAAAAGGGGACATTTTGCTGGTGTGACCATGACCCTGGTCTCCTAACTGAGCCTACTGTCTCAGGACACTATACTCTCACCAGTGTTGAAGTAACAGTCAGCCTCTAGTCCAGCTGGCACAGGAAGGAGGTACTGTCTTGTCATTTGCTCAGGCAGCAAAATATCTTAGTCTAGCTCTGGCAGTGTGTCATACCAACATGTTTAAGTAATATGATAGCTCCAGAAGGCTGAAGGTCCATAAGTAAAGGTGTGATCATGTTGTAGGCCCATTAGTGCCAGCATGGGCATACCTCATGACCTCAGTCGTACAAAGGTAAAGAGTTTGTCTCTAGAATAGTCATATTTTCTTCACATTAAATAGCAAGAAACCTCAAGATTCAAAGTTCCTACTGTAAAAAGGTCCCTTGACACTCCCTCCCTCCTGATATCCTTATTGCCCGCATTTAACAGACAATGCATTTTATGGGGAGAACTTAGAAAAGGCAATAAGAAATCAAGAAAGCATCAAATGCCTTTCTCCTTTGCATAATCAAAATCCCGTTTCAGGAATGCCTCAGACCGCTTAACCCCATTGCACTTTAGGCCCGTTTCAATCTTACTCTGTTACTAATATCGCCTGGTTGTAAATGAGTGTTTTAATTTGTGGGATGAGAACCCCAGCCAGCAGAGCACGTTAATATATTACAGCTCTCCAGCAACAAAACCAAGCAATTACTGTGAACACTAAAGAATACATTTGCAAATTTCTCCAAGGGCTTGTCATTGGCAGAGCCTGAGAGGGGGAAGCAATGAGGTAAACGTCTTTAATCCATCGTTCTCCTCCTCCTTCCAGCACTTAGAGACTTAGATGCTGCAGGTCAGTGCTAGCCTGGCACATTACTTGGGACAACTGCCTTTTAAAAGCAGTTGGTTTTGCTTATATGTACCGGTATTTATTTTATTAAGTGCCGTTGTATCACTTTTAAACAACACTAAAATGGGGCTGTATATTAATGCCTCAAAAGTTTAAAAGTTGGAAGAAGATGGGAAAATGGATATCAATCCAGGTCCCCTTCCTTGACCCAACCCATTCTTGACACCATCCGTTCAAGGGAAGCAAATGCACAGTTTTTTCCTCTGGATTAAGGAAAAACTATATATATATTTTAAAAAATGAGTGAATGAATGAAACAACCTCCCTAGGATAGTGCTCTTGAACTGCAACTCCCAGAAATCCTGGCTAGCACAGCTAGTGATGAAGGCTTCTGGGAGTTGTAATCCAAGAACACCTGGGAATTCAAGGTTGGAAACCACTGTCCTATGATCCTGGTTCATTTGGATATCTCTGAGCTAAATTTAAGTCCAAAAGCAAGCTAACAACTTGATATAAGATGTACACGGCAATCTTGTGCATGCTTTCTCAGAGGTCCATTTATGTTACTCCCAGGTAAGTAGTGTTCATTTAGTGGAAGGAAAACTGAAAATAGCCAAGGATAATGCAAAGGCTTATTTTTTGTAACCCTTTAACTCCGCTACATGCTTGCTTTGGCTTCAGCAGCTTTCCAAATGGATTCCTTTTATAGAGGTGCCATGCTAGGTGAGGCTCTTCAGAGTTCCTCAATGAACTTATTTTTACAATCAAGTCAATAAAAAAAGAAAATAATAATTTTTCTCCTTTCATCTCCTTGACTTCATAGGTCTTTATTTTACCATACTATCACAAAGACGCCTATTTTGCCTCACCTATTTCTCCTCCAGGGTGAGAAGACCAACAGTCATAAGATCGAATCCACACGACAGAGTGAGCTCCCGTCACTTTGTCCCAGCTCCTCGCCAACCTAGCAGTTCGAAAGCATGTAAATGCGAGTAGATAAATAGGTACCACCTTGGTGGGAAGGTAAACAGTGTTCCGTGTATAGCCACGCTGGGCACGTGACAACGGAAACTGTCTTCGGAGAAACGCTGGCTCTATGGCTTGGAAACATATACAGAGTCAAACACGACTGACTAAAATGTCAAGGGGAACCTTTACCTTTTTTATTTCTCCTCCAAGCCAACAATGATGTGCCTACATTTCTTTTTTATGTGGAATACCTGAAAGTTTGTTTTAAGGTACAGATGAGTACTTTCCAAGAGTTACTTATGTATGAGGGAGCACAGCATTTTCAATTGGGCAGTTAAGTCACACCATCAAAGAAAGAATTGTGTGGATCCTCCCAGTCCAGGCTTTTGTGTGATAGCCTGAGGAGGGCAACATTCTGTTGGAATGTTCTTTACAATCTCGCAAGCTGTCTGTAGTTTGATTTTTTCTTGTCTATCTATCATTTATTATATCTTTTGAAATGTTTTTATTAATGATGTCAATGGATTTATATTATTTTAATTTTATATGTTGCTGTTAGCCGCCCAGAGTGGTAGAATATACCAGATGGGTGGGGTATAAATCAAATAAATAAATAAAATAAATAAATTAACTGGAATGAACTTTTATGGGGTATGTAATTGTCTATTTATCCAGCACCGATTAATTGTTCCTTCTAGCTTATGAAATTCGAAGACAGCCCCACCTCTCTCCTGAGTGATCTATCCTTCTCTTTCATCAGTTGGTGGCAGTTGTTTATTGCTGTTGATCTGTTTGGTTGGTTGTTGTATATGTGCAATAAAGAAAGTAATATACACAAGTCTGTAATTTCAAGCAACTGTAAGCAAAAAACATTTATTTATTTATTTATTTATTTATTTATTTATTTATTTATTTATTTATTTATTTATTTATTTATTTATTTATTTATTTATTTATTTATTTATTTATTTATTAAATTTATACCCCGCCCCTCTAGACCATGTCTACTCGGGGCGGCTTACAACATAAAAATCAATATAAAATATATATAATCATTAAAAATACAGTTACTATAACATTTTAGTCTTTTTCCTGGAAATGTCTCAGAGCGAGTTACTGAGACTTTAAGTGCCAGTTAATGAGACAGGGGGGATGCTGGGGAACTATTCTCCTCTATGGATCTCTGTGCTTCTACTGTGTAGCAAAAAGATAATTTTTCCAGAAATTTAAAAACTTTGCAGCCACCTTCTCCTATAGCCTTCTTCATATATACACAAAAGTTTCCCTATCATAGAGATTCAAATGCAAGCACGAATGGTGGGCCTGGGGGGGGAAGTGTGTGATATTAGGAGTGTGGCTAAAACCTTGATTTCTCTGCTGTTTGGAATGTACAGTACCTTGTCTGATGCTGTGGTGCTGATCTGATCATATCGCTCTGTTGCAATTATAGAAGATATAAGATTTATTTGTGGGGGTAGAGTGGACCTGTATTGCTGTTTGGACTCAAATAGCCACCTACGACTTTTAGTAGTGAGTTCCTGTGGCTTAGGGACAAGAATTCTGTTTGAAAAGAAAGAGACTGACATAATTAGCAAACTGGAAGCAGGGGACAGGAATAAAATACATATTATGTCCTCTGTGGGAGCAGGAGATTAGAATGTCATTTAAAAGAGTACATTGTTGCTTGTTACTTTTAAAATGGATGAATATTTTAAATTGTTTTTAGCATAATAACTTTTAATTACTGTTAAAGAAAATACCCCAAAATACAAAAACGATCCCCTCCAGTGAACAAAAATCCTTGAAAATTACCTCCTCAAAGTAATATATTAGGAATAAGGGATAAATATCATTTGTCTGACTAAAACGTTAATGATCTGAGCATTTATCATGTTAATTTCCCACTAATTCTAACCCTAAATTTACAGGAAGGCCATAAACACAACATTATTTTTCATCTCAATCAATTTTTTTAAAATATACAGTTTTAAATAGTATTATAAGTTGTTATTATTGTGCAATTATACTTTCTGTGAGACTCCTTGGGATACCAAGGGGAAAAAGGCAGCATATAAATAATATAAACATACATAATACATACATGATTCCTAGTGTGGTGTGGCGGATAGAGTGATGGGCTAGGACTCTGGAGAACAGGGTTCAAATCTTCACTCAGCCACAGAAACCGACTGGGGGTGTAGCACTGGTAAAACCACTCTTTAAATATCTCACTTATCTTGATATCTCTATTAGGGTCACTATAAGTCAGTTCCAACTTGATGGCACATAACAACGTGGTGGTGCTGCGGGTTAAACCACAGAAGCCTCTGTGCTGCAAGGTCAGAAGACCTGCAGTCATAAGATCGAATCTGCACGACAGAGTGAGCACTCGTCGCTTGTCCCAGGTCCCACCAACCTAGCGGTTTGAAAGCATGCAAAATGCAAAAATATGGGTAGATAAATAGGTACCACCATGGTGGGAAGGTAACAGCATTCCGTGTCTAATCGCGCTTGCCATGTGACCATGGAGGATTGTCTTCAAACAAACACTGGCTCTATGGGATGGAAACGGAGATGAGCACCTCCCCCTAGAGTCAGACACGACGGGACAAATTGTCAAGGGGAGCCTTTACCTTTACCTTTTACCTAACAAACCATACATACATCTATTCCTTTTCCCTAACAACTGATACTGAAATATATATTTCTTCAGATACCAGAGGACTGGAAGTAATACATAGCTGCCATCCACATGAAGTATGGTCAGCAGCAAGACACACCATTCTTAGATTCTTAATATCCAAGCATCAATTCTGTCTTATGGTGACCCTTTTCAGAATTTTCCAAGTTGAGAGTACTCAGAAGTGGATTACCATTCTCTTCTTCTGAGGGCACCCTGGTGCTCTAGAGCTTGCCCAAGGCCACACAGGCTGGCTCTACTCATAGGAGGCACAGTGGGAAGTTGAACTGTCAACCTATGGCTCCATAGCCAGATACCTAAACCATTGAGCTATTCAGCCAGCAGACAGCAATGTATCTCAGTGTTAAATAGAGATGGGCATGAAGTACTTTGTGCCCCTCTGGTATACACTGTCTGCATGGCATCACAGCTGCTCTGTATTCCTTTCCTCCTTCCCCTCCCTCCTCCAGCTCACCCACTGACCTGCCACTGACATCTCCCCATTGCACAATCTTCCAGTCCAGGCAGGAGGCGAGACTTCCCTTCTCTGCCTTCTCCAGCAGCTGGCCACTCAAAGGCAATGCTGCAGGAATCCCTGCCCTGGCTCCTTGTCTGAGTGGTCAGCTGCTGGAGGAGGTGAAGAAGGTAAGATTGTATAACAGGGAGGGAAGGAGCAGCAGCGCACACCGGCAGGTCAGTGAGTGAACCAGAGTGGGGTGGAGGGGAAAGGGAACATGCAGACAACTTACGACAAAGACACTACCATTCTAGTGGTAAAGTTAATGCATTTTGCATATATAAGATATTAATTTCTGTGCTTTGCAAGCATAGTTAAAATCTTTGTTACCAAGGCAGAGAAAGACCTTGGTCTGAAACCCACTGCTACCAAGTGTAAGCATCCCGGAACATGACAGCCTGACTTCAGATTTCAGGTCCGCAGCATCTCATTCTCTGGGAGTTCAGTCCAAAACCTGGGTCCAGGAGGTGGGTCCTTGTGATATCACAGGAGCATGGAACTTGTGTGACGACAGCAAAAATGTGTGTGCATATGTAGAAAAACAGTGGGGGAAAAAGGGCGAGTGTGTGAGAGAATATGGATTTCCTCTGCTACCTCCACAACAAATACTGTGTGCAACACACTAACAAATGCCTTTGCATTCGGTCAGTGAGCAATGGTACCAGCAGGGCACGGGGAGGAGATTAGTGCCCAGGTATTAAAATAATTAAACACAATAAAATTGAACATTTTCCTCAAACTGTGCTCAGCATGAGATTTGTCTCCCTGTCAGGAGACCTGGAGAAGCACAGCGTTCCCTGAGACCGGAGCCAGTGCCCTGAGACTTGGCAACACGAGATCTGTTTATGGCAGCTCTCTTTATGCCTCGTTCTGTAACAAATGTAGGTCATTTGCATCTTTTGTTTTCCCCTAGAGGCTAAGTCTCAGAAATATGTTTTGCACACTATATTTTAGAATATACAGTATCAGACAGTGCGATATAATTCCCACC
Organism: Pogona vitticeps; assembly: GCF_051106095.1. Lineage (NCBI taxonomy): Eukaryota > Metazoa > Chordata > Lepidosauria > Squamata > Agamidae > Pogona > Pogona vitticeps. The sequence continues at coordinate 72,797,733 of NC_135786.1, read as the reverse complement.
CATCCAATTCTATGAACGCATACATGAAATCTGGGTAGCGGATGTAACATTTCCTCGAGCACATTGCAGGTGTGCAGAGTGTAGCAGCACTTGAAATCTAGGTCACTACATGATCTATGTCATAAATGATTCTTTAATCTGAGCATTGTGTGAGTCTTGATAACATTTGCTGCCTGGAATGCAAGTTAAGGAAGCATAGACAAAGAAAGAAATAGGAATAAGACAAAACCAGTTTTTTCTCTCAATAAAAATAGAGTTAATAATGAACATGCCGTATCGTGTGATAGAATACTGGACCAGTATATTTATGTGTGAAAAATGAATACATTATGCATAGATACTTCTAGATTATTTATTATTGTGCAACAGAGTAAATCAACATTCCACAAGGAAATTCCAAAAATGGGGCAGACCAAGCAAAACTGTATCTTTGAAACTGGACTGCAGATCAGCACCACGTTTTGTACATATGTAGCAGATAATCTGCTCTTGCTCTATGCCAAATTTGGGGAAGTTTGGGTAAATGATTTTTGAATTATAATTTTTAAATTAAAAATGTTTTACTCTCCCCCCCCCAATTCTAAAGTAGGCAACCTTAAATGTCCCCAGATTTAAAATAGCTCATATAAATGGAAAAGATCAAACTTGCTTGTCTTGAAGGAGAATGGTTTGCCCTACCCACTTTTTTATTTGGAAAGAATACAGGCTTCAGTGGTGAAATATTTATCCTCAAAAGAGGAGAATTGCAGGTCAACCTGTAATTGACTGCTGCCATTGGTGCTGTTATCATTCAGGCTGCCTTTTGCTACATAAAGCTTGACATTCTTTTTCTTTTCTGCTGACACACAGGCATAATATTGTGCAAAAATCTTGGGTTATCTTGTGGCATTTTGAATAACAGATACAGAAACATAATATCCCAAATTTGTTGCCAGAGGTTTTTGAAGAACTGAATATTATCTGCTTCTGCCAACTTTAACTCCCTTCATGTTACTCTTTTGTATATATATATATAAAAAAAGCTGGAGGGATGATACCCATCTGACCACGACCTTATGAAAGCTCTAGCTCCTAGGGCTGATCCAACACATTTTGCTGCCCAAGAAGAAAACAAAATGGCACCCACCCACCAGTAGAAAAAGTGATTGGAACAGCATTTGATTTTTCCTTCAGCACTGGTGATGAGACAGCATTCCACACCACAGCTGAATGCAGCAGGCTGGCTATACTCCAACAGACGGCTACTTCCCAGCCTCTGTTGCCTGCAGCAATTGCTTCATTTGGCTTAATGGTAGAACCGGCCCTTCTGGTTTCAGGCATACAACTTGTTCTGCCTCTAGATTGCAACATGTAATGATGGTCATGTTATCATGTAATGGACAGCTCTAAACGTGAACTACCGCTCCTATCCAGCCAGTTAGGATACTAACATGATTCAATCTCTCAATTGCAGGAAAGCTTATAGGTAAGCATCAACATGTTTCTAGGTATCTTTACTGCAGATAGTCATGCTAAAGTGTGGGTATCCATGGGCAGGGCCAGACGTGGACCTAAATGCAGGAGGTGGGCCAGAAGTGTGGCTGGAAACTGTAGCCATCACATATGTGTGCAAGTAATGTATGGATGGGGCTCTTGCAGAGCAGATTAAATACCAAGGTAAATGTTAACACCAGCAATTAAAAATCACAACTATTTTCAATAAATGAAAGAAGACAGAAGGAGAGAAGTGTTTCTCTACCTTCACCTATGTGTTCTTTTCTTTCCCTTTACTTTTTCTTAAACTGACAGAGACCCAGTTTCATTTTTCTTGATGGGGAAGAACTGCAGGAGAATAATGCACGATAGCCCACGTGATGAACTAAACATGCTTTTCTATCTGTTCAAAATCGACCCATAATATAAATTCAGCTTCATATTGTCATGATTGCTGCTCTTCTCTCTGTTGTTTCTATTTGAATTAATCCTTCACATGCAACAAGTGAGGCCAGCAAAGAACAGAACAGAAAAGAACAAGGAATGCATAAGTAATCACCTTGTTTTTTTACACTCATGTACCTTAACAAGATTTGTTTGACACATCCAAAGAGTGCATTTGCTTTCTTTTGAAATGTCATCATATTTTTGGTTGTGAGTTAGAGTCAGCTCATCAATGATCAAGATCTATAGATCTCTGTGCTTCTGTGTCAATTCTTGTTGACAGGGTTACATCTGACAGCAAAAGTCTTTACTTCAAGTTTCCAAATACATGTTGACATTACACTTTTGATTTCTTCAGTTTGCCCACTGTTAAAGGCAATATCTGTTTCTAGAAGAACCAAGCATTCAACACATCTGTTAAAGAGGGATTGCGTTCTGTCAATAATAATTGTTTATTTTGTAGATGATATTTCATGAGGAGAATATTAACATATTGAATCAATCCTTGTTACTTTACAAAAAAAGGAGACATTATGAGGCATTTGGGGAGAAAGTGTAAAGTGAGGTATTCCTTCCCCTCTAAATGCAGAAAAATCAGAGCTAGGAAAAGTTATTTTTTTTTACTACTGTTTTCAACATTCCTCACCCACTATCCAGCATAGCCACTCTCCATGCTGACTGGAAGATTTGAGGATTTATAGCTGCCTCCAACATAATTTACCTGAGCTCTGATGCATTGGCATAAATCTTGCAGAAGATCGATCAACTTTCAATTGAAATAGCAGAGGTCCATGAATAACAGGAGGGAGCCAAAGAGCTGTGGACCTTCAGTTTTGTGCTCTGTTCTAGATTAATTGGTCTAGCTGCCATTAGTGTGGCATCACAATTGTGCCACTTCATTTTGCACGCACAGTACATTGTGTTTACTGAACCAACTGGCCAAACTCTCCATGAGATTTTTTTGAGTTTTTTTCTCTGCTTTTTTTTAGTTTGTATTTTTTCACACAGTATCTTGAACCACGGTTCTTGATCTTAGAATTAATCACACGGCATTGGAATGATTCTAGGTATCCAGTATTCAGAAGTAGTTATCATTCACTTCTGGGGATGCTCTCAGACTGTTTGCCCAAGGCCACACAGGTTAGATTTTCTTCCAGGCTTCTCCCGGTGGAGAACTGAACTGACACTTAACTATGCAGATAGCTATTTCATTATGGAGAGAGGGTAAAAAAGTTGCTTTACCTCCTGTCTCTGTTGCCCACTGCTACTTTTCACATCCCATTTCAGTACAGATGCTGCCATGAACGTTTTATTCTTTCTCGGACATTATGGTATTTGCTTGGCTGCTTCATGCTTAAAATACCATTGTTCTATTATTATTCATAGAGATTCAGGCTTTTTATAGCACCTTCCAGATGAGGATGGCAAAGTGTTTTACAGACATTAAGCCTCACAATATCCCTGTTAGGGTTTATAAGTAGCATCATTAAAGCTGGCTTAATTTTTCCATTGATTTGTGCAAGTGAGTGTGGTTCATGGGAAAGGTGAATGTCTGCCAAAATGTTTTGAATTCAAACCTTTGCAGTCAAACAGTTCTCTGGATTTTTTGCACAGCTAGTATCACTATAAATCCATTATCAGTTTAAAAGACAGACAGCATGAAATCTATGCAAAATCCTACCTCTGCATCAGAAATAAATTGGAAGGAGAGGGGAGGACAAGAAAGGATAGTTGTAAATAAGACAGATGCTTGCACAACATTAACTGTGAAGAGTTAAATCTATTCATAAGCACTAATAATGCTGATGCTAATCTTGCAGAGGAACACATGGCAGTTTAATATTTTTTTCTGACATGCACAAGATAAGGTTGCTAAGGCAGTATCCATGTAACAATTTCTGAAATACTTCCCGTGTGTGAATTTCCACACATACAGCCCACCAGCATTCTATATTTAAAAAGCACTGAGTAAATATTCTGCAACACTTTATCTATTTAGGGACATTTTAGAATAGAGTTTGCTCCATGAAACATCTGTCGTGTCACTGTGCTGTTGTCTTAATATTTTTGTCTGGTCCCAAAAAAGTGTGTTAGAATCTTCGTATTTGTCACAGAAAACCCGTTCTTCCATTGCCAGCCCCAAAAATTTTTCCAAAGACATCATGTTTTGAGTTCTTAATTCAGATGAAGTCACTTTTAAGTTTCAGAATCTTGAGCCCAGAATCCTGTGGCTGATTTACACATGTGCAAGTTAAATAGGGTAACTGTTTGATCCCAACCAAAAGCACAGAACCTGGTTTTGTGGTTCACATTGCTTATGGGTAATATCTCAACTAAGAAGATGGATGGGAAAGTAGAAAATAACAATGGGAGGAGAAAAACATCTCTTGCTTCCAATAAAGAAGTTATATTGGTGAGCTCCACTGGCTGTTCCCATGGAAGGGTGCCTGCCGTGTAATGCAAAAGGGAAAAAGGACAGTAGAAAAAGCTGCTGTAAGCAATTGTGATGAAATGCTTTGTCTTGGGAGGCCTCCAGAATCACTTCGAAAAGAGAAAATTAATTTCATGGAAGTCTGTCACAGATGGACAAGGTTTCATGGGGAATACCTGGAAATCAAAAGGAGCCAGAATTTTTATTGTGAATGAGTTGATGCATGCTGCCTGAACTGTCCTATGACACATGGGAGTAGAGATACCAACTTTCAGTGGAGATAAAGGGTATCAGCCACGACTACTCAAAAATGTGACATTTGGAAGGTTTTGTAAAAACGCTGAGCCCTGAAAAAAGATAACTGGTGCTGGGACTGTATTTTCCAGAATATTTTCTTTTCTAGAAATATCCTCAGATTTCCTTTCAGTTAGTCCTGTAAAAATAGAATCCCATTTTGCAGAACTATTTCCCAAATTTCTCCCCTGCCCCCTTTTCGGTGGCTGCTTCCCCACCACTGCTCAGAATGATGCAAACTGGAGATTGCTGTGGAGGAAGTAAAATGGCGGCCGGAATGCCAGCATGGTTTCATCTGTTCTCATTTGCAGTGCAAACAAACAAACAAAGCAAGTGAAAATTATCTGGGGGGAAAAAACACCTTTGCATTACTAAGAGTTAGCTCCATCTCTGAGGAATGGTTGGATAGTTTCTCGTTCTTGTGGAGAAATTTGGCGAAATTGTCCCCCCACTTTCCCTCTGTGCAAATATTGTGGAGAATTTTGAAAGGCCATTTATGAATAGCTGTAGTTCAGATGTTCCAATAAATAAAGATTGAGGATCCATGGTTTTCCTGACACCTCATGTATTGGGAGAGACCAGGCAGTCTAGGTAAGCAATTCTGCTTGCAAATGCTGTGTCAGGGTTCTCCTGGAATCCTAACTTCTGATGACTTGCAAACGGAATGACTTTTAAACCTTGTTAAGGGGTCCTCAAAGGAATAGTATGTGGTAGGTGGAATAATGTGTGGTTGCTGGTTGCCAGACTAAACAGTGCCTACCAAACGTTCCTCATCATGCTGGAGAGAAATGTCTAGTACAGTGATGTAGGGCTCTGTCCTAGGTCAGTTGTTGTTCAATATTACCACAAATGAATTAAATAAGAGTCTGGAGGGGATGCTCATTAAATGTGCAGATGACACTAAACTAGGAGGCTGGCTAATCAGATAGAATCAGGATTCAGGAAAATTGTAACAGAGAAATGGGCCAGAACAAAGAGGTCCAACAAGGAAGAATGTTAAGTTTCATATTTAGGCAGGAAAAATTAGACCCACAAATATAGGATGAGAGGCAGTCAGTTTGACAGTACCACATCTGAAAAGGATCTAGAGGTCTTAGTAAACCATAAGTTAAACATGAGTCAACAATGTGCTGTGGCAGCAAAAAAGGCAAATGTGATATCTGGCTGCATCAACAGAAATGCAGTATCCAAATCAAGAGAAGTAACAGCACCATTCTGTTCTACATTGGTCAGATCTCACCTGGAATACTGTGTTTAGATCTGGGCACCAGAGTTTAAGAAGGCTATCAAGAAGTTGGAACATATCCAGGGAAAGGTAACCAAGATCATAACGAGTTTGGAAACCAAACCCTAGGAGGAGTGGTTGCGGACTTGGGCATGTTAGTAAGATCTTCCTAACAGTGAGAGCTATTTAACCGTGGAATGGACTGCCTCCATTCTCCAGCCTTGGTTATGTTTAAAGCTGGATGACCACTTTCAGGGATGCTTTAGATAGGAGTTGCCTGCTTTGGCAGGGAGCTGGACTCAATGCCCTGTGTGGTCCTTTCCAGCCCTGATTTATCATGGTTCTCCAATGATCCCATGATCTATGATGTCATATCCAAGTCACACAAGAACATTATAAGCCTTTGTCTTCCTTTCTGATACGAGGAGGCTCTTTTCTTTAAATGCCTACTGCTGGAGTGTGATATGTTTGCATATTTCATTCTGCAAATTCTGTGGGACTCAGAGCTGTGTAACAGCCAGTGCGGTCAGGTTAGCAGCTTCCCTTTCACTGAGGTTCAGTTCCAAATCCTGAGACCTGGGTGAAGGTGGTTGGGAGGCCCTCACGATGTCACAGAGACATAGTGAGTTGGATGAGAGTTAGGACACCTTCGAAGCCAGCTAACTGTGGAAATAGGCTGAAGGGAAATCTGAGTAACTGAACCCAGAATCTGAGTAAACTTCCCCCACCCCCAGTCAGGTAATATGGCAATCTAGAGACTGAGAAACATTTTCAGGGGGGCTGCACGCAGTCCAGACAGCAAAATCTCTCTGGTTGCTGATGTCATTCTGGCTAGATCTTGCATTCCACAGGCAAATTCATTTTGTTGCACAAGCCCTGGAAGTAGTATCTGAAGGTCTGACCTTGAGTAATCCAGCTGTTCTTGGACTGCAAGCCCCAGAAGCCTTCACCACCAGCTGTCCTTGCTGGGATTTCTGGGAGTTTGGGGTGTTATCCAAGCTTGGGAACTGCAGACCTAGAACAGGGGTGGGCAATTCATTTCTATAGGGGTGGCCACATGGAAAATCTGAACTGTGTTCAGGGGCCGAACCAACATTACTTAAAAATAAAATGAAACAGTGAGGTTATGATTTTTTTAAATTTTAAACTTGTTAATCTTCACAAATACTAAAGAGGTTTTTTGTGGTATGTTAAAGATAAGCAACTGATCAACTTTAGACAAAAAGCTATAAATGGTTTTGATGTTCAAAACTGTCTGCGGGCTGGACAGGAGCGGCTCGCGGGCCGTATGTGGCCCTCGGGCCGCACTTTGCCCAGGTCTGGCCTAGAAGAAAACTGCCTGAGGCTGGTGAAGAGCCTTCCAGGGGTGCCATATGTTTGCGATTTTTTTTTAGCAGTCTAAGAAAGGTCAATTCCACTCTTGCCATTGGTCTGTATACAAAAATCGCATGCCATTCTTTTTATTTTAAGTTATGGCACTGACACTTTATTCCCTTCCTTACTGTAATGGCAGAAACAGTCCAACATGCACACACCGATTAGCTCTGGCCCAGTAGTTTTGAGGTACACTGATCTTGCACAACCACAACTCATGGAAAATGACTCCAGTCTGAGCTGGTGAGCCTTAGTATTGTATGAACTGGGAATGGAAAGAGATGAATGACCAAGCTTCAAAATTGCCTCACCCTCCAGCCCAAATCAAATTTTTCCTCTTCCACTGCCACTTGCCCTGAGGTTTTTCTCCTAGGCTATAGACCCAGAGAAGCACAGAAATTCCAAAACTTCAGCCAGTGCCCTGAGATGCAACACTTCTAATACTAGGCTAGTTTTCATGTTAAAAAAGGGAGAAAGAATGTAGAATTGATAACTGATTAATTAAGGCTTAAGAATACAAGCACCATATTTCTACTATTCTAACACACATAAAAAGAGGGATTTTTAACTTGTGTATGGGCCTAGCATATTAAGGAGCCACTCCCGCCCCTGCCCCCAAATCCTTTTGCTCCTTTTATGCCTTTTATGCCCCTTATAATTTTTAATTTAGGTGAGAAAGTGCCATTTCAGGATGTATTTCCAAATAAAGCAAACATGTTATTAAAGAAGAAAGAGTCCATCTGATCTGTCTGGATTTTAATATGCAACGACTCGAGCACTGACATGACAGCGAATGACTAAACACATTCCTGACAGAAAAAGTGAAGAAAAGAGCATCCAGCACCACCCAAAATAAGCATTCATCTTTGTCACTAACTAAAAAGAGTGTGAACAGATTTGATGGAATTTCATCTACAAAATGTGCTTTTGGACGAAGGCCAAGATGCATCCCCAAATAAAAATACTGTAAATTCAGCTTCTTTAGAAGTGTGGGCAGTTAGAAAAGAGAAAGGCATCGACTTAACTAAAGCAGCATTAGAGGGCATCATTATAATATCTACCAGCATACATGATCAATCAGTGTATTTTCTTTACCGTGTCTTACTTAGCTAGCTAGGTAAGTAAGATAACCAGCTAGCTAGATAACTAGCTAACTGGTTATCTAGCAGTTCTAATGGGGATGGGTTAAGAATGCAAGGTCAGGAGCATCCCATTCCCTCAGATGTGAGTGCCAAATGAGGGACTCAGTCCTTGTGGGGTCACAGGAATCAGTTTTGGTGGGGTCACAGAGCTGTGGCAGACAATGGCTGAGAGGCGCCAACTGCTTCTGCATCAGCTGCTTGTAGGAAAGGACACAAGGGAAATCTGAGTAAACAGACCCTGAATTGGGGTAGACCTGATAACACGTGAGGGATGAGCTTCTCTCTCTCTCTCTCTCTCTCTCTTTGTGTGTATGCGCATGCACAAGTGCATGGACCTATTTTCTTATGGCTGAGCAGGTGCCAAAATTTGCCCAACAACTGTAGTGGTTGCCACCATTCCTGAAAGGCATCCTGTACTAACTCTGAAAGTACATGTTTAAATTTAAGGCAGGAGTGTGTGTGTGTGTGTGTGTGTGTGTGTGTGTGTGTGTGTGTGTGTGTGTGTGTGTGTGTGTGTGTGTGTGTGTGTGTGTGTGTGTGTGTGTGTGTGTGTGTGAGAGAGAGCGAGAGAGAGAGAGAGAGCGAGAGAGAGCGAGAGAGAGAGAGAGAGAGATACTGCTTTAAAGACGAGTGAGCTTTTAAAGACGAGTGAGCTTTCATGGACCAAAATCCATTTCTTCAGACACAGAGGCATGAAGATACATGACCCTTACAGTTGTCTGCATGATGGTGAAAGTCACTCCCAGGTTAGGATACAAATAATAGAGAAACTGGTAATGGTTCTTTAACACAGGAGTAGGACTATCAAACTGTTAATTACCAGGTCTTAAACATGGTGACAAGCTATAAACCAGGTAGACTTGGTCATCAGAGAAATGCTGAAAGTAGTTTAAGGGACAGAGGTCAGAATCTGTCAAGAGAGTCACCTAATTTATACCCACAGGATATTGCAAGATTCTGGGTCATTGATCTATCTGTGCACCTAGAAGGCTTGAGCTCAAGTTAGGCCGTTAGAGATGGATTGGAACTTGTTTCTGTAGCCAATTTCTGCTGTCCCCCTCACACCTTGAGTCCCCCTTTGTAGTGCCATTTTTTGTACAACGTGCTGAGATAGACTAACATGACTGCTTGTTTGTAAAAGTCAATTTTGGTAATGTATTCTAATCAGACTGGTAAACTGGAGGTATTTTTTATGGGAGCACTGCACTGAGTAGCAATGTGATCCAGCTGTCTTTCTTTGATTGTTCATTGTCTCAAAAAGTATTCCAAACCTTCCAGAAAGTTATTATAAAGCATGCACAAAAACAGACACTTCCCCACTTTTTGCATGTCTGTATGAACCTCTTATACTTTGCTGAACACTTTTCCAGAGGATACTTGGCAGCAGGCTTTTGGGGTGGTATATGGGTTTGTCAGTGGAAGCAAAAACCTTTTAAAAATCATTGTCATTTATGAGGTTCACTACTCACAGTTCTCTAAATCAATGGCTTTCTGTACACAAGTATAAATAAGATTATAGGCCATGCATGAAGCTATAGCTTATCCAAGCGTTCAGGAAGGAGACAATTGAACACTGTGGGTTGTTAAACACATGGAAACAAGGCATAGCCTTGGTGCTCATATCTCCTACATGCTGACTTCACAAACACCACCAGATTATTAAAGGCAATTGAATCTAGAACAGCCTCAGAATTGTAGAACATCTTCAAAATATTTTGGAGGTGGAAGAGAGATTGCACTGTAAGTGCTGGGGGAAAAAAAAAGCAATTTCAGCTCCTGTGGTGCCACTTATTTGATCTTGTGCCTTTGCTGTCACAAGATTCTCATGACTTGTTTAGGCATAAAACATTGTGTATTACACTTCCATAACAACCCCTCCGCCATGTTTGGACATGAAAGGGCCAAGGGGCAGAGGGACTATGCTGTTGGTACTAAGCCGCCCCCTCTCTCAATTTGTTAATCACAGATCTCTACAAAAGGGACATTTAGGGGTAGATACTTCCCTGGGGGCTCTGATGGGAACTCTGATCATGGACATTCCAGTATGGATGGAGGGTTATGGACAAAGAAGCCTACACACATAGGTAAGAACTTGTAAACATTCGTTGTTGTTTAGTTGTTTAGCCGTGTCCGACTCTTCGTGACCCCATGGACCAGAGCACGCCAGGCCCTCCTATCTTCCACTGCCTCCCGGAGTTGTGTCAAATTCATGTTGGTTGTCCAACCATCTCGTCCTCTGTCATCCCCTTCTCCTCTTGCCTTCACAGTTTCCCAACATCAAGTTCTTTTCCAAGGAGTCTTCTCTTCTCATGAGATGGCCAAAGTATTGGAGCCTCAGCTTCAGGATCCGTCCTTCCAGTGAGCACTCAGGGTTGATTTCCTTTAGAATTGATAGGTTTGTTCTCCTTGCAGTCCAGGGGACTCTCAAGAGCCTCCTCCAGCACCACAATTCAAAGGCATCAATTCTTCGGCGTTAACATTGTTAATGTAAACATTACTTATGGAGATTGCGAACGCTTAAATTCCTGGAATTGCTTCTTAGAGATGATTTTGGAAGTTGTAAATCAGAAAGTAACATTTCCAAATTCTGTCTTTATCTGTGCTTAATAACTAGTTGGGGAGATAGTGAAAGAAATCCATGCATACTATGTATAAGTGATGGATGTAGGAGATTATGCAGCCATGCCATTCCATGGTGATATGGAGAACTGTTCACAAGTAAGAACACATGGAGGAGGGTATCAGTTTCTGTTAATGAGCTGCCTCCTCTCATTAAGAACATAAAGAACAGCCTTGCTGGATCAAGCCAATGGCCCATCTAGTCCAGCTTCCTGTATCTCACCGTGGCCCCACCAGGTGCCTCTGGGAGCACACAAGACAACTAGATATCTAACAACACTAACAACATGCTGTGTAACGAAATAGGTTCTTTTGTCTGTTCTTACTCTCCCAACACTCAACTCAATCCACTTTATCCATCCCCTGAATAATTTTATACGTCTCAGTCATGTCCCCCCCCTCAGGTGACTTTTCTCTAGACTAAAGAGCCCGAAACACTGTAGCCTTTCCTCATAAGGGAAGTGCCCCAGCCCAGTCATCATTTTAGTCCCTCTCTTCTGCGCCTTTTCCAGTTCCACTAGGTCTGTTTTGAAGTGCAGCAACCAGAACTGTCCGCAATACTCCAGGTGCAGCCTTACCAGTGTTTTGTACAATGGCATTATAATGTTGGCTGTTTTTTTTTCAATCCCCCTTTTAATGGTACTTAGCATGGAATTGGCCTTCTTCACTGCTGCTGCACACTGGGTCGGCACTTTCATCGAGCTGTCTACCAGCACACCAAGATTTCTTTCCTGATCCATCATGGACAGCTCAGAACCCATCAGCTGATCACTAAAGTTTTGATTTTTTTTGCCCCAATGTGCATTACTTTACATTTTCTTATATTGAAACGCATTTGCCAATTTGCCACCCATTCTCCCAGTTTGGAGAAATCCTTCTGGAGCTCTTCACAGTCTCTTCACCACCCAGAAAGTTTCGTGTCGTCTGCAAACTTGTCCACCTCCCTGCTTATCCCTGTCTCCAGGTCATTTATGAGCAGGTTGAAAAGCACCAGTCCCAGGACAGATCCCTGGGACACACCACTGTTCACCTCTCGAGACATGTATGTTCAAGATGATGTGAAAAGACACGTAAACTGTGTCTGTTACGCTTGATACGTATATGACGATTAGTTCAAAGATTCTGGTCACCAATGTTTGTTCCATTATATGTTCTATTAACTGTAGTTTAACTGATCCTTCATTGACTGCTGTATTTTATCAGCCCAAATCCTACTAGTCACACCTGCCAGCATAACATAATTGTGATGTGACCCAATGCACAACTGCAAATGCCCACACAGACTTCTTAATTTGTGGCTATTTGTCAGTAAGATTTATGCTAATAGTGTTATGTCAATATAAATCTGTGACAGGCTAGTATCACAACCCACCTGGAATACTGTTTCAGTGGAAAGGTAGGATATAGACATACGGACATACTTACCTCTTTTTTACCTTCTAGCTATTTTTCCATATATTGGCTGCTTTTTCTAATCATTCAGAGTTGTGGTCTCCCCCTTCCAATGATGTTAAAACAGTAAAATAGTCGCATGCTTTTTCTAAATTTATTTCTAGAGACAAATTTCGTAAGCCGCTGTGTGCAACCATCTGAGTTACTAATCCCTCTCAGTTGTTTAAGAATCACAACAATACCTCAGAACAGCCTTTTGAAAATTAATTTTGGGCATTTGGTGTCTCTATGCAGACTTCCACATTTAGAATGGTGAAGCAAAGTGCGACATACGATCCCTTCAGTGACACACTTTGTGTTTCTTATCCCTTATGTTCCCATCTAATATAAAACAGAATGAAAAGCATTCCAGAGAAAGTTAATAAGCAGATGGCTGCTGCTGGCTCTTTATAGTGCTTTCCATTTTTCTGATGTATTATTTCTCCTTTGTTAAACTGATGGCTTGAAACCAATTTAAGACAAGGAGAAGAATGATCAAAGATCATTCCATGCCTGAAACCTGCTTGAGCTCTGTTACATTGCATGACAGTAAACCCACCGGCACTAAAACAGTGTACTTTATCATTTTGTGAAGAACTGATTTTCCAGTGGTTTTAAACATGGAGAGTAAAGGGAAATTAATTTAAGTTGTTTGAGAAACTGGAACTGTGATATTCTACTCTTGGAGTATATCCAGCTTTCTACAGAAAAGTATTGACATTTGGAACACATATTATATGACTTAATTATTTGTACGTTATCTGTAATATTGGGACATCATGGAAGCCAGCATGCCTGTATATGTTAGTTAATCCCTTCTACTTACATTGGAAGTTACTAAACAAACTACAGACCTTAGGTCTGTGCTTTGTTTATTGAGACATATGAACCCAGCATGTCCTGGCTCCAAACTGCCTTTTTCATAATAGGATAAAGGAATAACACCGGGGTTGTTTCAAGACTAATTTGCTAGCTTCTTGGCAGGGAAACAAGTCAGACTTGCATGTCGTAATAAATGGATTGTAGTTTGCTTAGTTGCTTCTGCTATAGATTGGAGTGTCCAGGTAATGTGTACCAGTATAGTAATCATCCATGGTAAGTCAGGCTTCCAGTGGAAACTATATGACCCAAAGCAGTGTATTCATTACACCAGGCAAATAGACTCCAATCTTATGAACCCTCATCTTGATCTCAAAATAAGTCCCACTAAACTAACTGGAATTTATTGATTGCCTTATGCTTATACTGTAATCAAATTGTCTAAACATCATACAACGTTGATTAACATGGGATAACACTTCCAGATATCAATATAGATACAGATGTAGATCTTGTATATTTCCATAGTTTATGATTGGGTCCCTTCTTGAATGCACACCTTAACTTGATGAAGAGGTTGGAATGCATCAGTGGAGCTGCGAGCAATGCTGTCAGGCAGCCAAACTTCATTACGAGCCTTGACTTCCAGCAGGGTCACCCAAGAATGGTCATAGCTAATACACCAGACTAAGGTGCATCTACCCTCTTCAAGGGTAGCCAATTGAAGGATTGGATGATTAAAATGAGATTGAAGGATCAGATTAGAGTTAAACTTCAAACTAATAAATTATCATGGTATAATTATATCCAATTAGATAGATGAACTAATGAATGGTTGAGGACTAATGGCAAATGTAGAGAATGTACTAAGTACAGTGGTACCTCGCTTAACGAGCGCACCGTACAACGATGAAATCGCATAGCAATCCCTTTTTTGGGATCGCTAATGCGATTGCTCAACGACATTTAGATAGGGCGAAACTCGCTTTGCGAAGATCGGCAAGCGTTTCGCTTACCGATCTTTGCAAAACGAAGCCCCGACAATCAGCTGTTTGGCGGACAAAATGGCCGCCGGAAGCCCCAAAATGGCCACGCGCAGCGTTTTCGCGCCCTCCCCTCACTTAATGAGGGCGCGGAAATGGCTGCCGGCCATAGGAAACTTCGCTGAATGGTGAGTAAAGGAGCCTTTTGGAACGCATTAAACGATGTTTAATGCGTTCCAATGGCTTTCCCTGACCCGTTCAGCGATGTTTCACTATAGCGAAGGTTAATCCGGAACGGATTAACCTCGCTATACGAGGCACCACTGTATTAACAATTTCTGCCATCACATGAAGACAAGCAGAAGGATGCTTTGAGGAAGGGAGTAGTAAGTAGAATTTATAACCTAATTTTGGATCAGGAGGAAACTGAAACTGAAATAGAAGGATTGAAATCAATTTGGGAGCATGATTTAAAGACAGAAATTAGAACAGAGGACTGGACAAAAATTTGGAAGATGAGAGTTTTAAGATTAATGTTGGTAAGAATAAAGGATATTTTTAAAAAAAAATTAGTTGAAGGTGGTACATGACTCCGGTGAAATTGAATATAATAAATTAAGACTATTCTAAGGCCTGTTGGAAATGTGATGAAGAAATTGGCTCGTATAATCATTTGTGGTGGGAGTTTACATTGATTCAGAAATTTTGGAAATTGATTTTTAAGGAACTATGTGATATATTTGGAAAAGATATTGAATTTAACTCTAAACTTGCTTTGCTGTCAGTGTTTGATTATTGCTCAAAGGAATTGATTTCTAATTTTATGACAAGTGCTAGAATATTAATAGCTAGACAATGGAAAGACAAACATGATATTCAATTAGAAGATTGGTATAACGAAGTATGAGACACTGCGTTAAATGACAGATTTACTACTGAATTTAAGATGAAAAGAGGGGAAATAAGTTTAAATATTTTTATGCTATTTGGGGTAGATTTATTGAATTTGTATTAGTGAAAGGAAAGGGGAAAGCCTCTAAGCAACAATCAATACAATTTTGGGAAGGAGGTTCGTAATAAAAGAATTGCTCCAAAGGGCCCCGTGGGTATGGGGGTGCATAGTTAGTAAGTATTTTGTATTGCTGTATTTGTTTTGGAAAAGAAAATATATTAAAAAAAGAAAAAAGGAGTAACCATCACATCAGAAGACAATTGTTTATTAATATATTAATTTAGTCTTTTGAAATATTTTACCTCACCTTTCTCCTAAAAAGGATGGAGAGTTCTAATTGTGATGGGGTATGTTTGTGGAACGATGAGACAGAGGAGGTAGCTGAAGGTGACACTGGTGGAGGAAGAGATAGCTGTGACACTCAGGCTAACTTTTGTTAGTAATGTACAGAAGGTGAAATGGCAAACCACTGCTGAAATTTTCTTACTTTGAATGCAGGGGACAATGGTAAAGCAAGAAATGAAACATAAACATTGCAATGCTGGGTGTCCGTGAACTAATGTAGATTGGAGCAGGATATTTTCAGTCAGACAACTTCAAACTGTTCATCTACTCCAAAAATGATAAATTCAGAAGAAACGGATTGGCTCTAATACTGAGGCAAGATGTAGCACAGGTAGTCAGGGTTATGTAATGTCTGACCAAATAATATAAAATCTATGCTCCAACTACACATGCTGAAAAAGATGAAATTGAAAGCTTTTAGGCAAGCATCCAGGGTGAAATTGATCACACACCAAAACAAGATATGCTCATAGGTGACTGGCATGCAAAAGTAGGAAACAAAGCAGAACCAAATATTGTTGGAAAATTTGGTCTAGGGGACAGAAACAAAGCAGAAGAACAACTCATACAGTTTTGAGAAGTGAACAATCTGCTTGTTGCAAATACATGCTTCAAACAACCAAACAGACTGCTGTGCATATGGACATAACCAGATAGTGAATATGGAAATCAAATAGATTATAGAATTGAAGGCAGGAGATGGAGAAACTGTATTTTCTCTGCCAAAATAAGACGAGGAGCACATGAACTGTTATCATGAACTGTTAATATCCAACATTATAATAAATCTGAAAAAAAACATACTAAAAGAATCATAGTGCCAAAATATAATTTAGGTTATTTTTATAAATTCTGAAGAATATATTTAAAATATTTATATTACTCTAATGAATAATATATAATACTTATATAATTCCTGATGAATTTAAAACCATGTGAGGAACAGATTTGCATTACTAAACTCAGCTGACCATGAACAAGAAGAACTGTGGATTGAAACCAGAGGTACCATTAAGAAAGAATGCAAAAGGACAATTCCTGTAATAAAAAGAAATGAAAAACCTAGATGGATGATGAAAGAAACAGTTAAAATAGTAAAGGACAGATGACAAGCAAAAATGACCAAAACCAGGATCATCAAATTGTAAATTCACCTTGGAACCAAATCTGGCCACTCTGCTTTGACCACACAATCCAAATCATACCAATTTGGTTCTGATTTTGATATTTCTCCAAAACTGGGGCACAGCAGCACTAACATGTATCTTCAGCCTTTGCACCTAAGTAGACAAACTTGGAAATGATATACTTGTTCAACTGCATTTTCAGTTCTCCTTTGATCTAACTTACAGTTAGGCACATTGCAAATTGCCTTTCTCTGAGCATATTGGAAAAGTCATCATTTGTTTAAGAAACTCATCCGAGCTGCTTGTTCTGTTTCCCAGTCCAAATTAATGGGGAATCAAATGTGTGAAATCAAGGTGGAGCGTTCCAGCATGAACCTTTTTTGCATTAGCAAAGCTGCCCACTCAGGTACCCTCCCAGCCAGCAGTGGCACCGACAATATCAGGAAAAGAAGAACCAGTATTCATTATGATAAGCCCTGAAACTAGAAGTGATGCACCTGCCAAGGCAGATTGATGGCAGGCAGTCCACATAGATATTAAATATTTTTTCAGCCCCCTCTCCGCATTTCAGAGAGACGTGCCCCCTCTTTGTAATATAGAGAGCAGTAATGTGTGCTTCAGTGTTTGTTGTTTTTGATTTTCTTTTATTTACTCTCTCCTTACATTCACTGCACTTGAAAAACATTGACACCAGTTCATTGCTGTCTACTTTAAAAAGAATTTAGCACTGGTGAAAAATAACTGTTCTAGGGAATGAAATTTTCCAAACACTCATAGAATCAATTCAAATTTCCTGTCACTGCCATGGCGGCATATTTTTCTTTGTTCAAATGACAGCTCATCCCCTGTATGGCAAAAAGAACACAAAGGAGCTTTATTACTTTCAGTTTTTATTTTCCATGACTATAGAGGGCCCAAGACAGTCTGCTTTGCAGAAAAGGTGTTAAGAGGCAGGATTTGGAGGCCTTGATGGCTCATCCCTTCCAATTCCAAACTGACCAGACTGCGCCATTGAAAACATGGGTGTCAAGACAGCACCTTCTATTGCACCAGAGAGCAGAAATCTATTAGTCTTGGTGGCAGAAGAACAAGTCAAGGTGGCCCACGTTTTTGGGCCTCCTGAGGTAGAAGGAGGAACATAGCTGTTGCTGCCATCCCATCATCATCCCCACTGACCCTTCCTCCACTCCCCTTTCTCCTTGGGAACCAGCTGACATTAGAGGCAATAAGATCCCTCCATCCACAGCGCCTGGCTCTGAGGACTCTAGAGCAGCAGCATTGGAACTCTGCCTGACCTGGGGCTACCATCATGCACTGTTCTTCATGCTCTACTGCCAGAGCTGGCCAATTTACTCTGCTCTGTGATGATGTCCAGTAGATGATCCAGTGCTTAGAGTAGGGTGGAATGCCCTGCCCCATTTCAGTGCCGCTTCAAGCCTCTGCTCTTTGCCACTTGAGGTGAAATGTTGCCTTGCTCTTCCTAAAGAATTGGGACAAGAAGAATTAGTGTGTCAGGAGTATGCTGTTGTGACACGGCAAGTCTTCTGTTTCCAGGCCCTCAGTAGAAGCTTCTGTGTAATTAAATTAGATCACTCTGATTTGTTAGAAGATGCTGCCATTGTTCCCCTGAATAAAACCCAAAAAGTAGCTTTCCAGTGCTGTACATAAGTGGAGAACATTTTTAAACAAACATGGAAATACAGCATAATTACTGCTTTCAGTGATGAGGTGCTGCTATTAATGACAGTATATCAAAGAAAGTTGTTGTTTACCAAAACCAAGTAAATAAAATACAAAACAATACAAAAAGGTAGCCATTAGGAGAAGGTGGGAGAAGTAAGAGAATCCAGAGCAGGTTTATTTTCTAGAGTAAGACATATATTCTGAGGCAAAAGCATTGAAAGAGAAAATTGTGTTTTGTCATAAGTAGAGAGTCTCGCCAATAGGTATCAAATCTAGATGTAGTCAATTTTTTCATACTATATTTTAAGAATTTCTTTCTGTGTTTATGCATTCATATATCACATTTATGAGTCATTCTTTTTTTTTAAAAAAAGCAATGGGATTCAAGGCAATTAACAATAACATGAATAAAACAAGTACAAGTTAAAAACATAAGACAGATGAATTGAAAAAAATTTAATCTCAATTAAAAACACATCTATTTCTTTTTTTAAATGCAGTGCCCCCTGCCTTCCCACCCACATATTAGATTATTTTGTACATAAAGGAACATATTTAAGTATTGACTATTTAATTATTCAGGTATTAGCCCTGAATCCATGAAGTGGGTGGTGAGGAAATGACCCCCAATGTCCCTAGCCAAGCTGGAAGTCTCTCAGACCTTGGTGTGTTTACTGTGATGTTATGGTGCAGAACTGTGTGCTAAAAGCACAAAGGTCTGAGAGACTTCCCACAGCATGGAATAGTGGGGATAGCAGTTATATGTGCTTCCCACATCCACACCATCTGTTAAGCTCTGATTTTGCCTAAATAGGACTTTAGCTGAATCTTCTATCTGCATTGCCTAAAATAGTAACAGATGATATGAAGTTCTACCTGGCAGCATTAATTCACACACCCAGTTGTTCACTTGGTATTGCAATCAACAATCTTATTTCCACACTCCCCAAATGAGGGTCCTGCATGTATTGTGGAAAACAAGGCAAAAATGCACTTTCCGGTACACATAGGAGCAAGAGCTGACTGTACCACTGGAAAAGGAGAGAGCAGATTTGGGGAATCATAAAAGGACAACGTATTATTGGCTATTCACTTATTATTGTCTTTCTACTGCCAAGGATAAGGGAGAGGAGACTGGGATTATTTTTTTACTTCATCTGCTAAAGTATCTTTAGGTCTTATGCACTGAACGAGGGAGGGGGGAAAAGGATGTGTTGGCCTGCCTTAAGCAACAAAGGCAAACTCTGAGGGGAACATATGTATGATATCTTGCCTCATGCTGTCCCCTGTACTGCTGCCTCATGCTCTGTTGCTGATGTTGAAGCGATAATGAGGCGGATGGGAAAAAGAGTTGTTTGGTGCCACAGACCAGTCAGTGCAATACAGCACTCAGATTGAAAGACAATTGTTTTCAGAAATCATCATGCAGCACCTTAAATACTAAGCCTAGAATCCTGTTAGAATCATGTAATGTCATCTAGCAATCATGCAGATAGTGTGTATAGTCTTGCCAGTGTAGACATGCCAGGGTTCCACCAATGATTGCACAACTGTGGATGTGGCCAACAGCTGCTGAATTGTGAAAACCACTTCCCTCCTCTCTTTATTATGCAGTCACAGACCCAGCTTAAAAGAGTACAACAATAAGAGCAAAATACTAAAATAATCATTAAACCATACCCATATTTAGGAAAAGCAATCAGCTAGATTGCCAGTCTTTTTTTTTTTTTTGGAGATCTTACAACAAAGGAAAAACTTAGCCACAGAGTCTGCAATGGCTTGGTTTTTACCTGTTATCATATATTCCAGATATCATGTATATGGCCTTCCAGGGCATTTCTTCATAAGGGGGCAGAGAAGACTGTTGTGTTCTTCTCTGTGAAGGTTACATTCCAACAAGACACGGCCCAACGACTCAGCTACTTCATCTCCACAGGAATGCAGCTGACCTTCATAGGTGTTGCTGCAATGGCACCCTCCCAATACGGTTGAAGGGAGGCAGTTAAATCCAGCCCTGGAGAAAGTATGCCACTATTTGGGGACAATGAGTTTATCTCGATACCCAGCAGGCTTAGGAAACTCAAAATCTGAGCCAAAATGCATTAGCGAGCAAGATTTATGGGCATTTGTTAGTGAGCATCCATGTCTTTGACTCATTGTTCTAAGGTTGGGAAAACCACTTCCACAACTGCACTCATCTGTGTGGTATGTTGCAATTGGATCTTAGCTTCAAGAATTTTGTTTGACATAAGCTTTCATGGATTATATAGCCCACTTTGTCCAATCCACACAAAAATGGGGCTAAGTAAAAATTGTCAGTATTCTAAGATGTCACAAGATTGTCCAAGCCCCCCCCCCCCTCCACAGTGGGTTAACATGCTACCTCAGGAGTACTTCTTTAGTTACTTCTAAAATACTAAATTCAATTCAGATGATTATCATATCTACTATTGTGGGCAAGAAGCCCATAGAAGGAATGGAGTAGCCCTCATAGTCAACAAAAGAGTGGGAAAAGCTGTACAGGGATACAGTCTCAAAATAACAGAATTGCAATACAAATCCAAGGCAGACCTTTCGACATCACAGTCATCCAAGTTTATGCACCAACTACCAATCCTGAGGAGACTGAAATTGAACAATTTTATGAAGACGTATAACACCTTCTAGAACTGACACCAAAGAAAGATGTTCTTCTCTCATTGTAAGAGATTGGAATGCTAAAGTAGGGAGTCAAGAGATAAAAGGAACAACAGGAAAGTTTGGCCTTGGAGTTCAAAACAAAGCAGGGCAATGGCTAATAAAATTTTGTCAAGAGAACAAGCTGGTCATCACAAACACTCTTTTACAACAACACAAGAGGCGACTCTACATATGGACATCACCAGATGGGCAAAGCCGAAATCAGATTGATTCTGTTCTCTGCAGCCAAAGATGGAGAAGCTCTATACAGTCAGCAAAAACAAGACCTGGAGCTGATTGTGGCTCTGATCATTAGTTTCTCATAGCAAAATTCAAGCTTAAACTGAAGAGAGTAGGAAAAACCACTGGGCTAGTCATGTATAATCTAAACCAAATCCCTTATGAATGCACAGTGGAAGTGAAGAAGAGATTTAAGGAACTCGATTCGGTGGACAGGGTGCCTGAAGAACTATGGATGGAGGCCCATAACATTGTACAGGAGGCAGCAACAAAATCATCCCAAAGAAAAGGAAATACAAGAAAGCAAACTGGCTGTCCAACGAGGCCTTACAAAAAGCAGAGAAGAGAAGGGAAAGAAAATGCAAGGGAGATAGGGAAAGTTGCAAAAAATTGAATGCAGACTTCCAAAGAATAGCAAGGAGGGACAAGAGGGCCTTCTTAAATGAACAATGCAAAGAAATAGAGAAAAATAATAGAAAAGGAAAAACCAGAGATCTATTCAGGAAAACTGAGATATTAAATGAACCTTTTGTGCAAAGATGAACATGATAAAGGACAAAAATGGCAGGGACCTCACAGAATCAGAAGTCATCAAGAAGATGTGGCAAGAATACACAGAGGAATTATACCAGTAAGATCTGGATGTCCCAGACAACCCAGATAGTGTGGTTGCTGACCTTGAGCCAGGCATCCTAGAAAGCAAAGTCAAGTGGGCCTTAGAAAGCATGGCTAACAACAAGGCCAGTGGAGGTGATGTCATTCCTGGGAACTATTTAAAATCTTAAAAAATGACACTGTTAAGGTGCTACACTCAATATGCCAGCAAGTTTGGAAAACTCAACAGTGGCCAGAGGACTGGAAAAGACCAGTCTACATCCCAATCCCAAAGGAGGGTAGTGCCAAAGAATGCTCCAACTACTGGACAATTGCACTCATCTCACACGCCAGCAAGGTTATGCTCAAAATCCTCCAAGGTAGGCTTCAGCAGTATGTGGACCGAGAACTCCCAGAAGAAAAAGCTGGATTTCAAAGGGGCAGAGGAACTAGAGACCAAAGCGCCAAAATGCGCTGAATTATGGAGAAAGCCAGAGAGTTCCAGAAAAACATCTACTTCTGCTTCATTGACTATGCAAAAGCCTTTGACTGTGTGGACCACAGCAAGCTATGGCAAGTCCTTAAAGAAATGGGAGTGCCTGACCACCTTATCTTTTTCCTGAGAAATCTATATGTGGGACAGGAATAAACAGCTAGAACTGGATATATAGAACAATTGATTGGTTCAAAATTGGGAAAGGAGTACGACAAGGCTATATATTGTCCCCCCAGCTTATTTAACTTATATGCAGAATACATCATGCGAAAGGCCGGACTGGAGGAATCCCAAACCGGAATTAAGACTGCTGGAAGAAATATCAACAACCTCCGATATGCAGATGATACCACTCTGATGGCAGAAAGTGAGGAGGACTTAAACAACCTCTTAATGAGGGTGAAAGAGGAGAGTGCAAAAACCGGTCTGAAGCTCAACTTCAAAAAAACCAAAATCATGGCCACTGGTCCCATCACCTCCTGGCAAATATTTACTTATTTTATTTATTTATTTTATTTATACCCCGCCTATCTGGTCATTGAAATAGAAGGGGAAGATCTGGAGACAGTGACAGATGTTACTTTCTTGGGCTCCGTGATCACTGCAAATGGTGAGAGCAGCCACGAAATTAAACGACTCCTGCTTTTTGGGAGGAAAGTGATGGCAAACCTAGACAGCATCTTAAAAAGCAGAGACATCACCTCGCCAACAAAAGTCTGCATAGTCAAAGCTATGGTTTTTCCTGTAGTGATGCATGGAAATGAAAACTGGACCATAAAGAAAGCTGACCGCCGAAGAATTTATGCTTTTGAATTGTGGTGTTGGAGGAGACTCTTGAGAGTCCCCTGGACTGCAAGGAGAACAAACCTATCCATTCAGAAGGAAATCAACCCTGAGTGCTCACTGGAAGGACAGATCCTGAAGCTGAGGCTCCAATACTTCGGCCATCTCACGATAAGAAAAGACTCCCTGGAAAAGACCCTGATGTTGGGAAAGCGTGAAGGCCAGAGGAGAAGAGGACGACAGAGGACAAGATGGTTGGACAGTGTCATTAAAGCTACCAGCATGAATTTGACCAAACTCCGGGAGGCAGTGGAAGACAGGAGGGCCTGGCGTGCTGTGGTCCATGGGATCACAAAGAGTCGGATACAACTAAATGACTAAACACAAAAAATATACTAAAAAGTAAAAATTATAGCATGTTAAAAGTTGTAACTAAGTAATTAGGTTTTTGTGGCTTCTGTATTAGTATAATTGCAACTAATTACTTTTACATGTAACTTTTGAAGCTCTGCCTTTGTCACATTTTGTTTCATAATGCATATATGCCCACCACTACAGCATGATAGGCCTGCTGACTGCAGTATCAAGTGAACAGTTCAGTGAATGATGAATATTTAAAAATAAACTTTTAACTCTGTGAATTAATGTTCAGAATGGCTGGGACTCTGTGAGGAAAAATGTATGGTTTTTGTTTTCTGATGAGCGCACATGCCAAAATGCCATCATAGGATTTGCCCAGTATTGGTCCAGTTTTCATATCAGTAGCTAGCTATTCCCTTTTTGTCAGTGTTCTCTATCATTTGGTGGATTCAACTACAGCTGTGCAAGCTTTACTTTTTCCCCTTAGGTAAGTTGTTTCTTTCTTATGGCTGTTAACAATTGCCTGCCATCTGGGGGTTTATAGACTTTTGGTATGTTGTATTTCTGAGTCCTCTATTTTCTGCAAAGGCTATTTTTGAAGGCAAGATTATGGGCTAAGAAGCTGTGTAAGGTTCTGCTGTATATATGTAGTGTCTCCTTATTCATAGTTTTTCATTTTAAACTTTTAACTGCTATGATGGGTCATAACAGTAGACACGTTGGATGGATCTGTTGCATTTTTTGTGGTTCTTTCCTCAGAAAAGATGATCAAATATTGCAGTGAGCAGCCATCCTTTCTTTTTGCCTTTTGCCTACAGCAGGTTGTTATTGGCATTAATGATTGAAGGTAACCCTGAACAAGAAATGAATCGCCTTCTAGATGTATGGTCTTCTTTAAGAAACTGCTAGCTGTCAACACATTGTGTTCCTTCAAGTGTCACACGATCTGGAATTCATAACAGTCATAAAAACAGCATCTCAGGGCCATAACTAGGGTGGCGTCACCAGGGCTTTGCTCCAGGCTGCCAAATATAGAGGACACGGCCACCTGTTGAGCAGGGGTTTGGACTCAATGGTCTTATAGGCTCTCTCCAACTCCATTATTCTATACTTCTATGATTATGTGACACCCCTCCCCCCAGACTTCTGGGATTGATCTCAAGTTTTGGCAGGCCACATAGTGAGAGCAGAGGAAAGGTAGTCAGTAGAGATGGGTGAAAACTAATGAACCGGTGGTTTGGGCCAGTTTGTTTTTCAGCTGAACAGGTGTTCTGCACTTCCCAGCTCCACCTTCTCCACCGGCGTCCACTCATAGGCAACATAGGAGGCAGGGCAGGGAAGCTGAGCCACTGCCTCTGGTTGGACACTCACTGGAGGAGGTGGAACTGGAAACCACTGAACACCCCCGTTCAACTGAAAAATGAACCAACCTGAACTGCTGGTTCAGCCTTTTGTGCCGAGGCACATTTTACACTGCTTATCTTGAGTGCCAGTTTTACAGCATCTCACCTCTTTTCAAAGTTCTGTTTTTGTCTTCTGCCAATTTTTTAAGGCAGTGGTACAGTTAAGGGTGCATTAGCACTTGCCAAACGATCATCCATAGAGTGACTGAAGAGAGAACAGCAACGAAGTGCCATCACATCAGCATGTCAGCCATCGTGGGCATGCTGGGCCCAGCAGAGACATTGCTTGCTACAGTACATATTCTTTTTTATTTTTAAACACATGTTCTAGTGACGGGGGAGCCAGATGGGCATATATAAGGTCATAGATGTACACTTTTTATTTTTATTTTAAAACATACGTCATCCTCTGCTACAGTTAAATTGTGTTCATTTCAAGAAAAGCCACAGAAGTGAACTCCATTCCACTCTTGTGGTTGTGGACCTGTTGCGATATAAGAGAGTTTGACATGTGAAACTGAACTTGCTCAGAATACCTCCCCCTGCCCCAGCATAGGTGAACAGATTTATTTTGTTTACTTTAGTCTAGCTTAGTAGTAAGGTAGATACACCTTTGGTGTGGGAAAGAAGAGAACAAACTAAATGTGTGCTTTACAATCAAAGCAATGCATACGGCCATCAAAGGGACCTTGTGCAAGAAGGGATCTAAAATTACCTGGCTGCAATACTATTCTTGGAAGGCTTTATGTAAAGTCTTCTGAAAACAGCAGCAAAACTTTCCATATATCATTCACGTTCTGGACATCAACTACAGCATGTTCCACACACCAGTCTTTCCTTCCAAGTGACCAAGAAGTGACTAATGTAATGAAGACTCAGTGATTCTATCATTTCTGTTTAGGAGGTGAGGGAAATGTCTGCAGATTTGTTTGGTTTTTCCATTCTTCTCTGTCTATTCATCTTTCACAAGGCATTGTTGATTTAGATTGTATCTCTCTTGCTTTCCCTCTAATTTTCACTTTTCTTGCTCTTGTGCCCTTCTCGCTGCTACCGCTCAAGTGAGATTTGCTGGCAATGTGACCACCTTTGGTCTAGCCAGCACCTTCTATCACTCCATCAGCAACTCACAATAATTTCAAAGTTACCTTGCTGGGAAATAATAGTTCTTGAGGCTCTACCTTGCCATCTTTTGTCTAGACTCTGACCTTCTGACTGAGTAGGTCGACAGGGTTTGAAGCATAATGGAAACATGCTAAAGGAAGTGCTATTGCTTGATGATGTGGTGTCAAGTTTCATTTAGCACTTATTACCATTCCCATTTGAGCTAGTGTAGCTGAAAAATACTTGCTTGTAAAGTTGTATAGTAGTGCAGATTGTCGGATACTCAACCATCATTAAATGGATCTGCCATAATGACACCTGTCGCTCGCTTTCCTTTCTTCTAACATAAGCTAATTGGCTGGGAATTTTCGCTGGTGTTCCGATTTTCCAAAGCAGTAAGGCATTCCTCCTATGCAATCTGTGTTGATTATGAACCAAAACAGGCCATCGTTTTCCATGAGTGGCGGTGACAAAGAGGAAATCAATTTGTACCAATGTGTTTGGTATCAAAGGAGCTCTCAGCATCCACTTTTGCTACACAGCTGATTAAGTACAGATGGTGAGTGTCATGAAAGCATTAATGTAAGGCATGAGAAATGACATGATAGGGCAGCCCTCCATTTCTGGATGTATCAGAGTAAAAGTCATTTTTGCCTATTACAGGATGCTGACAGAATGAGGAGTGCATTAGTCATTGCCACCTTCAGACGAATAATCACCTGCTTCATTATCATATAAGCAACTGGAAATATTCAGCTTGCTGGGTAAAAGTGGAAGACACTACTTGATTACTTCTTTGTTGAAAGAATAGGGCCCATTATTGCTCCGTTGGAATTGATGGCTCCATTTCAGAAAAGTCAGAGGTAGCTATCATTTAAGTTTGTCATAGGTGGCTTTTCTCCATTTATATGCTTTGGACACATATTGTTGGTATTCTCAAGGTTGATTTCACAGACTTTTCCTAGAGAAAGAAAAAGGTGTCCATGCTCACATGTCAAATACTGCTCAGGCACTGATTTTGCCTGCATAAGTTTATGATTTTTTGCTCAATATGATGTTAAAAATCATCTTTCTTTTTCTCATAATAACCTCTTGTATTATTTGTAGAGCACAGAAATGTATGCTTCAGTCCAATAGCTAGAGATGAGCAGACTTAAGAAATATTTTGTATACTAATGCAGTCCTTGGATTATTCTAATACAACTGAAGTTAGTACCATCAGTTTCCAAGTAGATGATGATGATGATGATGATGATGATGATGATGGTGATGATGATGATGGTGATGATCATGATGATGATGATGATGTGCCATCATTATTGGAATAGAAGATCAAGAAGATATAGTCAGAATGCTTGGGAATATGATATGGGAGAAGAAATAAATAACAGGGCTTGGAAAAATATGCAGGATATAAATATTGAAATCTGTGTCTATGAGGATAAAAGGAAATGTGTTAATCTAGTGTGGAAATAGTATTTAAGTCTGATGAAATTGAATCAAATAGATATTAATTATTCAAAGTTATGTTAAAGTGTCAGGAAGTGGACATTTATTTTCATATATGGTGAGAATGTGAAAATATATTGAAATTTTGGCAATTGGTCTTTAAGGAAATATATTAAATAATCAAGTTAAATTTAGAAGTATGACCTAAAATAGCACTTTTATCAATATTGATAGGGAGCAATGTAATCAGACAACAAAATAATTAATTTCTAATTTATTAACAGCAGCAAGTTTAATTATAGCTAGGAACTGGAAAATAATGTATACATTTCAGTCGAAGATATTCAGTATAGATATTTGGTATATAACTATTAATCATAAGCTTACATGAAATATTAAAGCTATGAAGTCATTGATAGATAGGAATATATGTATAGATATATGGGGATAATTTACTGATTATGTATTATTGAAGGAGAAAAGATATACACCTTCGCAAGAGTCAATGCAATTTTGGAAGGGGAATAGGGCTCTATAGGACAGGGGGGAAATGTTTGTAACTCCTAAATGATCCTAGGAGCTGGGGGAAGCATGATTTGTATTTTTAATATTTTTGTCATGTGTTATTAGATTTTTTGTGGGATTTTTTTGCTTTTGTTATAATTTTAAAAAATAATTTCAAAAAAGATTATGTGCCGTCAAGTCAATTCTGACTTATGGTGACCCTTTCCAGGGTTTTCTAGGTAGATGGTACTCAGAAATGGTTTGCCATTCTCTTCTGAGGGCATCCTGGGTTGGTGGAACCTACCCAAGGCTCAATTTTCACATGTTCTGTTTTCTTTTTCAAATGACCAAAAGAGAGAGAGAGAGAGAGAGAGAGAGAGAGAGAGAGAGAGAGAGAGAGAGAGAACAAAGAGGTAGTTAGCGGGGAGTAGCTCATGGTCTGGAAAAGAGGAATAGGGCGCGTCACTCCAGAATTTCAGTTCCAGTCACAAGCTGCCTATGGGCAACTGACACTTCCACCTGCCTCATATCTATCAGCCATCAGTGGTTTTGGCTATTTTTTTGGAAAGAAACAATATGGCTTCTTCTCTGATAACACCCATGATGATACCAACTGATGTGGTCTACTCGACCAGATGGGTGGGATATAAATCAAATAAAATCAATCAATCAATCAATCAATCAATCAACCAATCAATCAATCAATGCTTGAGCACATGATAGACATCTTTTTTGTCAGGATAGCTGTAACTGCTGATGGGACAGGGGCTCACAACAGAAGCTTCCCTCCCTCCTTTTTTTTCCAGAAAATAAAAGACAAAGGCAGAGTGGTGATCGTATCATATGTACACAAGAAGCAAGCCCTGAATTGTATGAGCCAGACTCTCCCAATCTGTTGCCCCCTAGACATCTTGAACTGCATCCATATAAACGTTACTTTTCAGAACTGCAATGCCTTTTTCAGCAAGCCCTATCTTGCATTCTGGGAGTTATAGACCAAACAAGTAACTCTTCCATGTTCCAATTCCCACTCCTATCATCGTTATGATCCTAGGCTAATATGAATGTGTATTCCCTGAGATCTATCACAACCATCTTGTCTTTAGAAAGTTTCCAATGCCTTATATGCACTGACACACAAAATACTGAAGTTTGTCCTTGGTTGTGTGGCCCTTTTGATCTGAATAGTTAAGCAGTGGATGTATGAGCAAAGTAAAATCAAACTCATCCATACTAAATACACTGGGGATCTCAAAGAGTTTTGTTAACGTATGTTCTGTGTTCTCTTTTTTTGGTAAGTGGTATCAGCTTATTTCCACTTCCAAGGGATATAAAAACCCTGGGAGTACTCGTGGAACACTGCCCATCTTTTAATGATCACATCAGAGCTTTTGCCAGGCTGACATTTGATTATTTCAGAACAATGTAATGCTGCATTAGCACCTCTCCTCAGCGGCTGTCGGATGGCTTATCCATGTCTTTGCAACATCCCTGCTGTATTACTGCAAGCTTCCCTGGAGGTATTCCAGAAGGGAGCTTTCAGCCAACTATTATGTACTGATGGAAGCAAATTTTGGTGGAGTCAAGACTCTTGCAGAAATGATCCATTTCTTGTCTCCTGAGCCTTTTCATGAGACAAAGTGCACACGGCTTCAGAAACCCAGTCATTTTATGTATATGTGTAAGTACATAAAACTACACCTATGTTTTCAAAAAGTGAAGGGCTAAAATCTTTGCAGTTGAAAAATATACACAAATGTACTTTTGTTATTAAGAGAAATGCATCAAAAATGCATATATCAGGAATAGTGCAGAAATAGAAGATGACATGACAGAAAATGCATGTGAACTTCTATAGCTATAGAGCCATGATACTATGGTATCATGCTCTGAATCGAGGAGTGTCCTCTCCAGAGCATGAAGCCTGGGTGAAGTAATATGGAAGATAGGCTGTTACCCAAGCAGCAGATCCCCCTCTCTACATTGCTGAAATAGTCCAATGGAAAGGCAAGAGCCAATACAACTGGTTCCAGCAATGTTGCAGGAGTTGGCAGAACGACACGAACTGCCTTCGGGACTCCAGCTCCAGATTTTGCCTCTAGGTTAACTCCTGAAGCCTTTTCCATCAGTGGATATAAAAACAAAGTCTCACAAACTGATACAAATAAAGGATAGGACAGAAATACAGTTCAGAGAAGTGTGACAAAGTCAAGACTGGATTGTGCATATACCTACTATTGGGTGCAAAGTATTCCTAGTGTGGCTCAGTGTGAAGGTTCAATGCTAACCTCAGGCTTGTTGGACACAAATACAGGATGCTCAGTTTTTTGAAAAACAGAACTAGGATTTATTGGAACATCAAATAAAGAAGTATCAACATTAAACTTGTCATTACTCTTTTCTCTCATCGCCAACGGGTCAAACTAGGGTGTCCATACATCTTGCAAAAAAGGATTGAAACTTGGATCATACCAGGGTCCTTTAGAGAACGGGTTAGTCTCACCTGGTTCCTTAGCATCAATGTCCACATCTATCAGGGGTAAGGTCTCCTCATCTCCCCTCTCATGGTCATAGAGGTCTGCTCCCTCTGCATAAGGGTCCCAAGGTCCTGTAAATACCTCCTCTGGTGAGCCTCCTCCAGATGCCATGCTCTCCTTTCTCGTTCCTCTCTCTATACCACTTCTTTCTCTTCTCTCAACTGCCTCCACCACTCTCTGGCTTCAGATTCTCCCCAATAGGACGGTTTGGGGGGCAAACCTCTTCATCACCTATAATCAGCCTCCTCCCGAGGCACCCTTACTTTTTCACATCTCCCTGTCCAGGGATTCTCCACCCATATTAATTCCCAACCCCTGGGTATGTTGTCCCGCTTTCCTTCTATATCTCCATGTTCTGCCTCTACTAACGGTCACTCCCCCACCCTTGTTCCCGCCTTTTCTATTCCTGTCTGGGTGGCCACCGACAGCCTCGTCAAACCCTGTTCCAAGTCACAGGTGTCTATACCCTGGGGCCTGACCGTGACGCGGGGAGCCGTAGATTCCATTTGGGTTTCCTTTTCTCTCCTAAAGGAGGACGACACTCCGGTGAGTGCTTCTATAGCCTCGCCTCGGATCTCACACTCAGGCATTTATCTGAAGCACCTTGACTATCTAGTAAAGTGAAGACTACATCTCCTGGGGATAGCTGTAATAATCTATAGGAGTGATACATCTATCCATACTAAATCAGGCTTGGAAGTCCCGGTGTCAGAAACAGTAAGTGATTGGCTGAAGGAATGTGATTGGGATGACAGAGGGCTCGAAGAATACAGTAGTTATGGTAAAGATACTTGCCAAGGAGATAGTAGTTCCTTAGATCCTTACAAAGCATTGCCTTCATCTGTGACATGCTTCATCCAGTTTGAAGCATGTCACAGCTTCAGCTTCAAAGGACTGAAGATAGTATGCACTGTTTAAAACAAAACTGAAAGGAGAATCTAAAGAGAATGACCAATTCAGCATATCCCCTAGATTCATGGAATATGTGTGAGTATGTGCAAGAGAGAAACTGGATTCCTTTTTTGTGATGATATTTCATCATAGGAAGACATTTGGGCTAATGGAAAATGTAAATACCTAGATGTACTCTAATTGCCAGTCCCCTCTCAAAACAGACGGACTGATTAATGGGAATTTAGGTAAATATTGACCATTTAGTAGCCAAAATCCAGCTTATGTAACTATGCCTATGGAAGGGTGATGATGTCACAGTTAGGGAGAGATTTTCAGTAATTAAAAGTTATGTCCTGTGTTTTTTCTGAGTTCCATGTAATCCTTTTCATTGCATGGAAGCCCTGGGAGCTCTTGGACTGAAGGAGAAAGTCTTTGATTATCTAAAGTTGCTGTTTCTTGTTACTGGATTACATTAAAAACAGGGGGCAGTTTTCATCAATGAAAGATTTCCTGCTTCCATCCCATGGCTCAAATGGCTTCTATGCAATGAAAGGAATTATATAGGAATTGGAAAAGTCATGGGACAGACATGGGGAGCTTTTAATTACTGAAAATCACACCCTGGTGGCAAAGTTAGCACCAGTCAGCAGGATTTGAGCCAATAATTGATTCAGTGGGTCTGTCTAACTGGGACTAGCAATTGGATTTAAGTCAAATACTTGAGTGTCAAACAATATACATCTGTGTTCAGTCACCAGGCTAGTAGAAATGTGCGGACTTCCAGCAATATGCCTTCCCTGCTAAAGCTTACATTAAGGGCAGCTTTACAGTATGCAGTCATGTCTGAAATTACTGAAAAAAGTTAATGAGTGCATTGCATTCTAATCTAATTATCTAAATCATTTAAATTATTTATAAGGGTTGCTTTGAATCTTTGTTCTAAAAAGATCTTTATAGACTGTGTGTAATTTAGTACTAACACAGCCAAGACTCAGAGGGACCTTAAATGGTTCCCTTCTCCTTCTCTTTCTTCCTTTTTTAATGGTTCACAAAATAAAAGAAGCCCCACTAATTGACAGTTTAATAGCCTCTATAACTGTTGATTCTTAACCTTTTTCTAAACATGATTTGAGTAAAGAGAACAATTCAACCCAATTTTTTTTAATGCAGCAGGTTTGCAAGCTACCATAGTAACAAGGAGAAAATCTGAGCAGATCTCTCTATTTTCAGGGCAGACCTTGATCTTGATGGACTTCATCTGGGATGGAGCTAAGAACAAGGTGCTTGTAGCTGGATTTGTTCTGAAATTTCAGTAGAATTTTATTCTTCCTTTTGGTTATCACCAAGATGCCTATTTCCAATAAAAGTATTAGGTGCTGTGTACCTCAATGTTCCAGTAGCATTCAGCCTACTTTGTATGTGCCCATTTTACTGTCCATGTACATTTCCTTTAGCCTCAATTGTACCTGTGTATTTATTTTGGCATCTGAAGAATGATCTGTCGCTGGCTGAAACAGAAAACATGACACCTAGGGTAAGTCAAACTAGACAATGTTTAGAAGCCTCTTTGATCATTCTGCTCAAAACAGATCACTGAGATTAGCACAACAGCTATGGTGTTTGTACAAGAAGGATCCAACATCTCTTTGTGGAAGTAAAAGCTTTATTATTGTCAATAAGGGTGCTCTATTATTTCCACTGGTGCTACAGTGAATGGGCAGAGATTGAGTAGAGAGAGGGGCATTATGTTCTGCCAATGGCTGACAGAATTCTTCTCAATAGGCTTTGCCCATTTTTAGAAGAGGTGCTCCCTCAAGTGGTGAAAGATGTCTATTTGTCATAGGACATGGTTTTCCATATCTCTGTATCTAGCATGTAGCATGTGTTGTTTTGTGTTTAGCCATTGAGAGGTAAACAAGGACTTGATTTGCAAGTCTGATTGGTCTGGCCTGCAGCTCCAAGAAACTTTGCTTCTGGAAGAACAAATGCACTGTCCGGCTCCTGCATAGGTCTTAAGAGGTACTTGTTTTTGGGCTGTGTTCTTCCTTCTCATTGATACTAGCAGTCCTAAGACTGAAAGGCAGAGTGGGCTTCATTTCCCATATAATACAGTGGTGCCTCAACTTACGAATGCCCCTACTTATGATCATTTTGAGTTACGACCAGCTCTGGTCACAAAATTTTGCTTCTATTGCAACCAGAGTTTCCACTTGAAAACAGAAAAAGGCAGGGAAAAAAGGTGGGAAATTCAAATTTCTAACTGTAGGTGGTGACGAGGCTGCTTTGTAGCTCTTTCAGCCCAGCAGTTAGAGAGTGTGTGTCAGAGGAGGCTTGGGACTGCCTCCTTTTGCTTCTGAGAGTGTGAGTGTGTGTTTGCAGGGAGGCTTCAGGCTGGCTTGTAAGGTAAGGTGCTGTTTTCTGCGTCTTAATAACTGTTCTGGGTGTTTTTGCAGTGTGGTTTTGAGCTGAGGGAGGTTATGTTTCTGGGGGGGGTTTCCTTGCTTTTTGGATTCCCCCCCATTTCCAATGGGTCTTGGGGAGTTTGTGTGCTTTTTAGTCCCCCTACCCCAATTTCTGAACTTGCACAATCTGCTTGATTGCTTTTTGCTTTCTCTTGTTTGCATTTGCAATGGGTCTTGCATGGTTGATTGATTTTTGGTTTGTTTTCTTTTCATTAGGTCTCCCATGCTTGATTGCTTTTTGCTTTCTCCTGTACCCATTTGCAATGGGTCTTGCATGGTTGATTGCTTTTCTCCCCCCTCCCTTCGGCTGGAAGGGATTAATCGTGTTTCCGACCGCTCTTGCAGTGATTTTTTTGGGGTGATTTTTTCTTCGGCCAGAACGGATTAATTGCATTTCAGTGCATTCCTATGGGAAATGGTGCTTCGACTTACGACCATTTCGAGTTATGACCATCTTTTGGAATGGATTATGGCTGTAAGTTGAGGCACCACTGTACTTCAGAATCCTTGGCTGGTTGCTCTCCATGGATCAGATCTCCTAAAAGAATCAGGGCACAAAAAAGGTCTCTGAAGTTGTTACCTCTGGCCTGCCCAGGTTCCACACAGTTTGTTATCCTCATTAAAGAAGAAGAAGAAGAAGAAGAAGAAGAAGAAGAAGAAGAAGAAGAAGAAGAAGAAATGCCATTTGTAAAGGCAGCCTAAAAATAAAATGAAAACAACAAACAAACAAATACTGTATTACAAAAGGCCTCCTGCGACTACCGCTGGTTTCTCCTCTATTTGTTGCTATGACTGCTGCTGTTACTGTGGTGGCTTACCTAGTGCTGTTCCTCCTACCTCCTGTGTCTAGGGAAGCAGACCTATAGCTTTGCTGTTTCTCTGGATTCCTTCTGGTTTCCGTGTCAGATCTGGGGACAACAGCATGTCTGCTCTGATCTTTACCATATCTGGCCTGGCTTTTTTAGGTTCTAGAACTGCCACAGGTTGTCCTGTGATGTGGCTTCTCTCAGCTATATCCAGGATCCTTTAGAATCAGTATGAATCCAATGTTCTCCTGTGAAAATATTTTCCCTGTTCAGTGCAGAGAGAGCTTTCAGAAGAGACTAAATTTGTTGACAGAAGTGTTGGGGGAAAAAAAGAGAAACATTCTTGTTCATAGCTGTGGCATCATTTCTAAAGGCAGTTTGTAATCCGAGCAGCTGAGGGTCATACCCTGACATCCGTTGGCAATGTGTGTTCTTGCTTGGTTCATGAGTGATGCCCCAGTCAATGCACACCTATCCATTTAAGGTAGGTAATGGCTAAGAACAAAGAAAACTGCTTCGGAGTGCAGTCTTGTATAAACTTTGCTCTCCTTTGTACTCAAAACTGACTTAGGTTGTCTCATGCTGTTCTCTTTTGGCTATACATGAACCTGTAGCCCAAAGGGAGAAGAGCATGGGGTGTCACCATTTATTTTCCTAACACTCACCGGTGGAGTCACCTCTAGATATTAGTGCCCGGGGGGCTCGGCCCCAGTTGCTCCACCCTCGTGATGATTTTCCAGACAAAACTTAATGCTGACGCTGTAACTATTAGTGAAGCAAACCATACTGCTTTTGCCTTCTTTTGCCTTTGCCGCACAACTGAAAGACAATGCTGGCAGATACCAGGTTCAATCCCCCCACCCGCCATTTGCTTAGTTGCATACCCACTAAGTGAATGGGGACATGGTCAGTCAATACTTACATTCCAGTGGGTTTACTGTAGGATTTAAGCTCTTGAATATAGGGGATACAGGATGAAGATACAGAGAAAAGGGACATGGGTCCTTAACCAGTGTCAAAAGTATTTGGTACAAGGGTAGATATATAAATAAAGATCATGCATGATTTTCTTTTGTTTTCTGCTTTGATTTCAGTGGCTCTTTGGGTTCTAAAAACATTTTTGAAGCTTAAAGGTGACAAACATCATGGGACAGTAAAAAAATTTACATTGTGTGCCTGGTGAAATCTATGCATGAAATTGTTCCCCAGGTCAATTTGTTGGTTGTTTCTGATAGCAATGAGATCAAACAAATACCATAACACATTTAGCATTTGTCCTCCTTAAAATACTTGGTTTTGCCCTGGTGTTACCAGTACTTTCCCTATCATCCACATGGCATTCTCCTTATCTCACTTCCAATAGTGCTTTCTTTCATATCTTCCCCTCCCCCTTTTTTTTCTTACTTGGTTGATTTTAACAACACTTTGTAGCAGAGAATGAGTTTAGCCCTCCTCTGTCTTTTCAGTTCAATGATGTGATTGGAAACTTTCAATTAGCATTCAATTAGGACTCAAAAAAAGGAAAGGAAGGGAAAGGAAAGAGCTTCAGCAGGGTAGTGGATTTGTTAGAGATTTCTTAAAGAGAAATTGGATTTCTTACAGAGGAATAGATTTCTAAAGAAATGTTTGGTCACAAGTCCTAGTAAACCCACATTCTTTAGAAGGGGATGGAACAAATGCACCATTTGAAAGAGCTCTTACGTAAGAAAGCATGTTTATCTTTCTCAGTAGTGGCAGTGAAAGCAAACCCTTGCAGTCCAATTCTGAACAAGTTTACTTGTTGTGTTAAGTGAGATTGATCTGCAGAAACATTCGTTTAGGGTTACAACTTCCATGTAGAATTCTTCTTAAACATTTCATATACACTGGCCAATTGTTAATGTTATTGCCTACAGTGCCCCCCCCCCCAAAAGGCAAAGAAATATGGGAAATGCTATGTATTTGTGAGTTGATTCACTCCACTCCCCATGTGATGTAAAGGGACCTTTGAATCAGCTCAGATTATCCCACATCTGTAGTTTTTCCCTCTGCTGCCAAAGCTTCTATTTTTTTAAATCATCCTTTTGTATTAGTTCCTGCTGTGTGGATTGCTTGAACCAAGTGTGACATCAGGGGAGAGGAACAAAGATCCAGCCCAGAAGAACTGGATTTTTGCAAATGATACCTCTGTGTGTGTGTGTCTGTGTGTGTGTGTGTGTGTGTGTGTGTGTGTGTGTGTGTGTGTGTGAGTGAGTGAGTGAGTGAGTGAGTGAGTGAGTGAGTGAGTGAGTGAGCGAGCGAGCGAGCGAGTGAGTGAAAGGGAGATAGAGAGTGAACACTGATGTACTAAAGCACCTACACAGGGAGAAAACAGAACAAGAAAAGGAAATGAGGAGGAGATTGGAATTCTCTCCTTGTTTACAGCTTGTTACAGCTTATTAAGTAGCTCTTCTGGTGCTATATCACTTGCTAGGTTATAAGACAGCTACATTAACAAGCTTCAAACAAGGCTTTCTTCCTCTCTCCCTGTGTGGTTAGTTAATTCAAACTGCCCTGGGAAACCCAAACACCCTGATGAAACCTCACAGCAAATGAATGCATGTGAATTCACATTTCCTTCACTGTGTAGTTGCACCCTCAGTTGCTAGATGGTAAATCAACATTTATATAAATCCCACTGAGTTAATGGAGCTACTCTAGTTGAAACTTGCAATAGGATATTGGCCATAATCCTTACACCAACTTTAAAGTAGGCCATGTTTGTCATATTATCTATCAGGAAACTGAGAAATACTGGCAATAGAAACTAACTGAATTAGTTCAGGGATTTCTAGAGGCTTTGGACAGCAGTTTTGAATACAACAACAAATTATTTTAATTACTACATACTCTTCTAGTTTTAGTATTGGCTCTGATTTTAGTTAACCCTACGGACTTTCCAGTTTAATAAATCATAGGATATTGGCCCTAGGCTGGAATAGACACCCACATTCAACAGTTATTCTTGGATCCTTGTTTAAAAGAAGCTGCTGGAATAATTTTAATTGCTGTGGTACTGAAACCCAACAGAATCCAGGTATGCCATTTAATGAATGATGATGGTACTTTATGATGGCTGAAATGATTAGTTAAATGGATACAAAGATATAGGAGCAAATGAAAGCTGCAGTCAATCAGAAGGGATAACACTGAGCGGAATGGATCAGTGCCTCTGCTTTACTGATCTGATTCCATATATATCAGCTTGATATGTTTGAAAATCTGTGAGATTCCACCCATCCTTCCACTTTCAGTGTTAATGCTTTCTGGGGAAGATTTAAACTTACATAGTTGTGTGAACATGCAAAAAAAAAAAGGGGGGGGGAATGATATGGTTGCCAAATTGTGTGACCACTGACAAACTGTAACCAGTCCAAATAATGAGCGAGTCATATTCTGCAGATTAGCCAATACACTGGTGATCTGAATCGAAGGCTATGGAACCACTAGCCTAGTCCTTCCTTCATCTGTTTCACAAAGTGGATACTCTTCTGCCCACACATACAGAGGTCATAAGAGGACCTGTCAAGAGTTGGAGTGCTGGATGACTCCATTTGTTCTTCCCCTTCGAGGGAATGTACAGGAAGTGCAGAATTCATTGCATACTGAACCAATGCTTTGTGAAGTCAGCAGAACTCCAAGATCAGGACTCAGTGCCAGATGAGTCATTTCCTTTGTCCTTTGCTTTCCCCATAAGAGAAAAGAGAACAAGCAAAGTCATGCAAAAGAGTTCTGTCCCCTATGAAGTTCTTGTGGCAGAAGCACAAAAAGGGGTGAAATTTGGCAGTTTGCCCTTTGATAGGCTGTCTTGTCTTTTTGAATGGATATAAACATTTTCTCTACAAAACAAAAGAAACCACACTCCTTTCAGTTAGAATACAGAAGGTATCCTTTGTTTTCCTCTCTTAAGTCAGAAAAAAGCTTTATGAGATGCAAGGGTTTCAAGCAAAGAGAAACAGTACCTCTTGTCAGCCGAAGTGATGAAAACATAATTGGCTTTGAGACTCCATACAACCAACAGTATGGTTACCTCCCAAGTACTCTTGCTCTGGTTTCCTGCTTTTAAACTACAGATAAATAGCAGTTTACAATGGTGTGCCTCATGGAGTATATGTGGCATAGCAACAAGGTGTCAGAAGATGGAACTGTGAGACCCATCATCTGCTCTTTGCAACTCAAGCTAGCCTGCTGCCCTCAGGTATGGTGGCAGATATTGTTTTATTACCAACTTTAAAGTGATATTCAGTGGCCAGTATATCAGGTTCTGTATGTTTTGGGAAGGGAAGGTAGCCTCTGGTTCTTCATCTTAGGAAAAATGTTTCTCTTGACATAGAAAAGCAGAAAGCCAGATCATAAATAGAAGGCAATGATTGTATTTTAAAAATGTCCAAAAAAAAGTGCTACAAAGCACACAATCCTAAGGTATGGCTAAAGTAATAATCACATACTACAAAGTAATGAGTACAAAGGTATATGGGACATCAGTAGGTAGGCAGATAGCTCAATGAGTTGAGTTCCTGAGTGCAGAACCATGGGTTTGGGAGTTCAATTCTTTAGAAGATCTAAAGTTGTTGTGTGCTTTCCATTAGAAGAGGCTTGTCTCTGTGTTTACCTGGTCCCAGAGCATGCCCAGAAAAAGGCAATGGCAAACCACTCCTGAGTAGCCTAAGCCTAGAGAATCCTGGAAAGGGCTGCCATAAGTCGGGATCAGCTTGAGAGCAAGCAATCATTAATATGTTGGCAGGGAAAGAATAGATAGAAACCATGTGTGGACAGAGTAATAGAATCTCTCTCGTTCGCTCTTTCTCTTTCTCTTTCTCTCTCTCTCTCTCTCTCTCTCTCTCTCTCTCTCTCACACACACACACACACACACACACACACACACACACACACACTCACACACTCACAGAGTGCTCTACAGTGAATCAAGCACTCACTGTAAAATTATTGTTATTTTTAAACCCTTCAGAGCCTAAACCCATTCCTCATTTAGGCACAGAGAGTGTGTGGCTCCTTCTCACTGTTAGTGGGACCTGGTTATATTATAGAGAGTTTAGCCAGGGTTAAAAAACTGTATCAGATTTGGCTACGTTATCCTAAATGTAGTAAAATCAGACTTTTCAGACTTTGAGAGGGATAGGCAACTGTGGAATGAACCATTGTTCAGGACACAGCCAGGCTGGCTTGGGTTCCAGAGTGAAGCAATTGTCTCCAAAATGGAGATACTCACCTCAGATCCGCGCTTCGTTTAGGTACCCAGACACCTAGCCCTAAGAGGCGCACACATAAAGGCAAAAGGATTATGCTTTTTGATTTCCTATAACATCTATATGATCTTGACTCAAAGAGATGAAGAAGAGAACTGGGCTTTTATTTGTTAATAGAAAGCACTGGGCCAATAGTTCTAATATTACAAGGGAGCTGATAAAAAAGAATATACTGTATTTCTTTGGAATATTTTTTTAAAGAAGACTGTGTAGGCTCTGTTCCAGCTTTGGGAATCCAAAGTAGGTGTCTTGTTTACAAACATGTCTTTCATTTCAAACCACTGAGCAATTTATATGTCAGTAGATGATGTCATAGCAGTGACAGTCAAGAGATAAAAAATAATGGCTGGAGTGACAGGAAAAGAGACTCCATTATCTCCCCCGCCCTCGACACACATCCTTCAATGATACTTGATTATTCTCCTCCCCACCCCCTTTAATTTGACACAATGTAATAAAAGTGAGTGTGGAAATAAAATATTGAATTGCAATTCAACAGGCGTTTTTATAGCTAAATCATAGCCCTGTCAAGTTGCTGCTGGATGGGCGCTAATTAACATTTCCCTTAGTTTGTATTCAGTTCTGAGCTGAGCAGGGAGCGATGAAGAAAATCTGCACCGATCACAAGGAAGCATTTCTGAGGGTGACAGCATCCATCTTAATGTTCCCAGATGTTACTCCACCTGCCCTGGATGGAGGAAGGGAGGAGTGAGTAATTAGGCAAAGCTAAATGGTTTATGGGAAGAGACGCCCACAGTAAATGAAGCTAATGCTGTTTTCATTTTGCGACATGCAAAGACGGCATCGTGCGATCAGAGTCCTACTCATAAGGCGTATAAAAGCAGTTTCTGGAATAAAACTTGTAGACTGGTACTGTACTTAGAATTATTTAGTGAGATCTGCTCATTCTACCAGTGTTTTTCTTTTTTAAAAAGGAGCTCATTCTCCACAGTTACCAGTTGAAAACCTTTGTTCATTCAGAGACAATTAATATTTACAAACATTTTTATTAGAGGAAGGCAATAAAGTAGAGTGGGAAGTAGATCGTGCGTGTAATTGTTCCAGTGGGGATGTTTCAGTGGAGTATGCCATCAGCAAAAAAGAGAGTAGCTGGAAATGATCTGCAAAATTGCTCCACCTGGCAGGGTTTCCTGCAGATGGGAACTGACAGGGAAAAGAGAGAAAGCACCAGGTCCCCTAAAAGCCAGAGGGTCCAAGTGCCCTCCTGTAAAAGACTTCGCCATTTGGACTGAACAACAGAGCTGATGACTAGCCTGATGCTTGGGAACAAATCTTGTTTTCTCAGCTCTTAGAATCCTCACAAGCCCTTAACACCCCTGTATATTAATGCTTTACAGTTTCTGTAGCACTTTTACAAAGCTTAATTAATTAGGTTGAATCATTCTTTATCCTTCCTTCTCTTTCTAAAAAAAAAAAAAAAAAAATCTTCTCTGAGAAAGGTTAGTGTTGTTTTCTCCTAACACAGGAACAGTTCTTTTAAAAGCTTAAATTTATTTATTTTTCCTTTCTACCAGATAGTGCTCAAGGTGACAAACAGTCCAAAGCACAATACAAAATGATCAAATAAAATCTAAATACATACAATACAAAAAGCAATTCACTTCTTTTTAAAAAGTCTGGTTTATAATTGTGGGATGTTGTGCTTCTGTACCCACAATTAAAAATGCCAGGAAATGTCCTGATACTCCTACACAATATCGTGCCCTTGTTGCCAGCAGGAAAAAGGATGCCAGGGTTTCTATAGCAAAGGGCAGCCTGAATGTTGACAACACCTATGGCAGCTATCAAGATGGTCTATAGCAGTGGTCCCCAACCTTGGGCCTCCAGATGTTCTTGGACTTCAACTCCCAGAAATCCTGGCCAGCAAAGGTGGTGGTGAAGGCTTCTGGGAATTGTATTCCAAGAACATCTGGAGGCCCAAGGTTGGGGACCGCTGGTCTATAGGATACCCTCTTGTGCTCACTACCATTCACAAAGTGGAACCAAACAAGGGAAAATCCCAAAAACTGACTCCTTTCTCCATCAGTTCTCACCCAAATGCAAATTGTTCTCTGACAAATGTGAATGGTAATGGGAGGGATAGGTACTCCATGAGATGTCACAATTGAGATTCAGGATGATCTGACAGATGAAACAGGCCCCAGCAAATAAAATACATTTTGAAGGGGATAAATGTAAAGTTCTGCACTTAGGCAGGAAAAAATTCAGATGCACAAATATAGAATTGCTTGCAACTGGGGTTCACAGTGGTACATGTAAATAGAATCTGAGAGACTTAGTAAACAACAACATAAAAAGCAGTCAACAGTTTAATGTGGTGGCAAAAAAAGCAGGACAGTACCTGGGCACATCTATAGAAATATCATATCCAGTGGAATGTTCAAGGGAAGGAATAGTACCATTCTGTTCTGCTTTTGTGGGACCTCATCAAGAACATAACATCCAGTATTGAGCACCACAGATTTAAGAAGGATATTAGTAAGATGGTATGTATTGGGAGGTAGAAAACACAGATGATAAAGGATTTGGAAACCAAGATCTATTAAGAATAGATGTGTTTAAACTGAAAAAGAAGATTGTCCAAACTCTTGTCACATTGCTCTGCCTGCCTACGTTAAAGTTGTGCAAGTCATTGCAAAATCTTCACCAAGGCAAAAGTTATATCCAAGAAGCAGTTCTATGGATACAGTTGTGCAGCTAGTTGTGCAATCAGTTGCACAAATAGTTGTACAACCAGAAACATGGATCGACTGCTTGTAACTCACCATGAACGTCTGTACAATATACAACAGGATTTCAACCAATGAGAGGTAATATTATAGTTATTTTTAGATACATGAAGGGCTGATAAATTGAAAATGAAGTAACCTTGTTTTGGACTCCTCCAGATGAGAGGACCTGAAGCAATCGATTTAAATTAAGAAGGAAATTCCAATCAAATAATAAGAACTTTCTGATGGTAAGACCTCTTTGGCAATAAGGTATTACTTGAGAAGGTGGAGGGTTCTCTTTTACTAAACAGATGTTGGACTACTGTCTATCAAGATAGTTAAATTGTGGATTTGCTGTATTGGCAGTGACCTGAACTGGATGACTCTTGGAATCCCTTCCATTCTTACAGTTCTTTGTTTGAAAACTAGACACTTAGCTGGATGAAATTGTGTTTACTTGCTTGAAGAAAGACAGCAAAGGAGGAACCAAATTCACCTTCCATTTTTTTTACTTTGCTTGACTCATGCATTTTTGTATAGAAGTCTTAATATATTCTATGTAGAAAAATGCTCCCCATCTACCTTCTCGTTGCAGTTATTATCATTGTTTACAAACCTGCAACTACTTCTCTTGAACACTTCATGGACATCATACTTTTGTAGACCTAGTGCTGAATCCCTCCCCCCCTTTTTTCCTTTGGTCTATAACTGAAATGAATGGAATAGTAACACAAGTTGTTTTGATGGGAAATTTGATAGTCCCTCTACTTGGTGCTGTGGGTTAAACTGCAGAAGCCTCTGTGCTGCAAGGTCAGAAGACCAGCAGTTGTGAGATCAAATCCACGCGACGGAGTGAGCTCCCGTCGCTTGTCCCAGCTCCTGCCAACCTAGCAGTTGGAAAGCATGTAAAAATGCAAGTAGATAAATAGGTACCACCTCGGCGGGAAGGTAACATCATTCCGTGTCTAGTCACGCTGGCCACGTGACCACGGAAACTGTCTTTGGACAAACGCTGGCTCTATGGCTTGGAAATGGGGATGAGCACCGTGCCCTAGAGTTGGACACAACTGGACTAAATGTCAAGGGGAACCTTTAGCTTTACCTACTGGTAAGCTTGCTGTGTGCTTTTGTCTAATTCTTCACTGAGCGCCACTCTGGCTGGCAAATGTTTGCAAAGGAGTTAATGGCTGTAGTGGCACTGAGCAGGCAGAGTGTACTTAAATAGATTTATTTATCTACAGCCTAGTTAAGAAATTAGGAAGGGAGGATGATTGTATAGATGGACTCCATATCTGCTATATATTTGCAGCTTCTGGATCCTTTGCTTTCTTTTAATGTCCAGGTGCTATTGGCTGTCCTCTGAAGAACAGCCACATTCTGGCAGCATACAGAGAATTTTAAATCAACCCAAACAATTTATATACATGCATGATGGATGAGAAACAGACCAAAATGGCTGTCCTCTATTCTCAATCACTGAGACAGGCTCAATGTGTGTGATTAAATAATGAATAAAATATCATTTCAAATGATAATGTGATACTGTAAATAATTCCATTTGTTTGTTCCACTGTTGGCCTTGAAGTTCACCTATGCCTTACGTGGTTTCTTTGACTGCTGATTAGTGCTGGGGGTATTCGTATTCATATACAAATACAAATATCCCTGCACAGGTGGAAATAATGAAGATCCGGCCCCATGAGGCCAGACTGTCCACTCACAA
The DNA here is from genome assembly GCF_051106095.1 of Pogona vitticeps. Taxonomy (NCBI): domain Eukaryota; kingdom Metazoa; phylum Chordata; class Lepidosauria; order Squamata; family Agamidae; genus Pogona; species Pogona vitticeps. The sequence goes on along the minus strand of NC_135786.1, from coordinate 72,753,342 downwards.
TTTCACAGCTGCCAACGGCTCCACAGTGGTTTTCTATTGCGCTGTTCCCCACAATGAATTAGCCACTCTCCAACCTAGCAGAGAGGCTTGTCATCCCGCCTCCTGCCAGGACTGGGTAATCAACTGTAGACAACAGCACAATAGGAAGCACCACAGAGCTGGTGGCAGCAGCGAAATTGTGAGTGGACAATCATTATTTCCATCTATGTGGGGATATTTGTTGTTGTTGTTGTTTAGTCATTTAGTCGTGTCTGATTCTTCATGACCCCATGGACCAGAGCACGGCAGACCCTCCTATCTCTCACTGCCTCCCGGAGTTGGGTCAAATTCATGTTGGTAGCTTCAGTGACATTGTCCAACCATCTTGTCCTCTGTTGTCCCCTTCTCCTCTTGCCTTCACACTTTCCCAATATCGGGGTCTTTTCCAGGGAGTCTTCTCTTCTCATGAGAAGGCCAAAGTATTGGAGCCACAGCTTCAGGATCTGTCCTTCCAGTGAGCACTCAGGGTTGATTTCCTTTAGAATGGATAGGTTTGTTTTCCTTGCTCATCTTCCAGCATCATATCTTTTAGCCTTTTGTTTCTGTTCATGGGGTTTTCTTCACAAAGATACTGGAGTGGCTTGCCATTTCCTGCTCCAGATGGATTGTGTTTAGTCAGAACTCTCCACTATGACCTGTCCGTCTTGGGTGTCCCTGCACGACATAGCCCATAGCTTCCCTGAATTACTCAAGCCCCTTTGCCACGACAAGGCAGCAGTCCGTGAAGGGGTTGTGATATTAGCTGAACCCAAAGCTCCGTTCAGTCCCATTGTAATCTGAAATCATCCACATGGCTAGAAGATAAAGCCTGATCCCACCTGTTTCCTTGTTACTTTGCTTATGTAAGCAACTACCAGTCTGAAAATCATAGTGAGAGAAGTAGAGGAATCTATAGGTTCCTATTTACATGTAAGTTTCACATGAAAGCAAGAACCCTAAAAATCTGGGTTTTGTTTGCATGCAAAGGCTGCACAGATGCAGGACCCTTCTCCATATGATGTTTCCACATTACAGAACAACTTAATAGGGCCTGAGTCTTCATCTCTACAAGTAGGTCATGATTTGTATAAAACTAGAAGGGAGATCAGTTGTAGCATTAGACTGAGGCCTAGATATGTCATGTTTGTTTTCTAATGATGCACTGCAATCAGATCCAAGTTTACATGTCTGTGGAGAAGAAAGTAGTCCATTCATGAACATGAGTTAAAAATGAAGAAAGCTTAGCTCTTATTTGTGCATTTCCCAAATAGGTGTTGTAACCTTTTGCAAATCAAAATAGTGTCAGCAGTATAGATGGGGGTATTTGTATTTGTATACAAATATGAATATCCCCCTTCTTCATAGATTGCTGCCTTGTCGTGGCAAAGGGGCTTGAGTAACTCAGAGAAGCTATGGGCTATGCCATGCAATGACACCCAAGACGGACAGGACTTAGTGGAGAGTTCTGACTAAACACAATCCACCTGGAGTAGAAATTGACAAGCCACCCCAGTATCTTTGCCAAGAATATCCCATTAACAGAAACAAAAGGCTAAAACAGTGGTTCTTAACGTGGGCAATAATGCCCCCCAGGGGGCAATTTCATTTTTCAGGGGGGTGATAGAACGAAAAGGGGCGGTGTGGGGGCGCTGAAGCAGAAGGGGGGCGGTAGGGGGGCCCTGGAGCAAGCCAAACCTGTTAAGATGGCTGCAGCCTTTTTACAGTGTGCATGAATATATATTTTCCTCCAATCTTAATTTAGTTTCAGAGTTTTTGTCTTGAAAATTTTAGTTCCTGCATTGTGGTTTGTTTTTATGCCCTTTTTATATTTCTTTTTGCGTCTTAAAATTCGCTTGCAACTAAATCATTAAATGTTTTTGGGGCATTTCATTTTCTTAGAATTGAATTTTGTTTTCAGGGGTCATTGGATTTAAGTGTCATAAATAAATAAATAAATAAATAAATAAATAAATAAATAAATAAATAAATAAATAAATAAATAAATAAATAAATAAATAAAGATAGATATCATCACCGCGGGGAGGGGGGCGGTGATAACTTCCTCAATGGCTCAAGGGGGCGTTTCTTTCAAAAAGGTTAAAAACCACTGGGCTAAAAGATATGATGCTGGAAGATGGGCCCCTCAGGTCGGAAGGCATCCAACATGTTACTAAGGAAGAGTGGAGTACAAGTAGCTCCAGAGCTAATGAAGTGGTTGGGCAAAGCCGAAAGGACGCTCAGCTGCAGACATGCCTGGAAGTGAAAGGAAAGTCCAATGCTGCAAAGAAAAATACTGCATAGGAACCTGGAATGTAAGATCTATGAACCTTGGGAAGCTGAATGTGGTCAAACAGGAAATGGCAAGAATAAACTTTGACATCCTGGGCATCAGTGAACTAAAATGGACAGTAATGGGCGAATTCAATTCAGATGATTATCATATCTCCTATTGTGGGCAAGAATCCCACAGAAGGAATGGAGTAGCCCTCATAGTCAACAAAAGAATGGGAAAAGCTGTACAGGGATACAGTCTCAAAATAACAATAATTTCAATACAAATCCAAGGCAGACCTTTCGACATCACAGTCATCCAAGTTTATGCACCAACTACCAATGCTGAGGAGACTGAAATTGAACAATTTTATGAAGACTTATAAAACCTTCTAGAACTGACACCAAAAAAAGAGATGTTCTTCTTATTCTAGGGGATTGGAATGCTAAAATAGGGAGTCAAGAGATAAAAGGAACAACAGGTAAGTTTGGCCTTGGAGTTCAAAACAAAGCAGGGCAACGGCTAATAAAATTTTGTCAAGAGAACAAGCTGGTCATCACAAACACTCTTTTCCAACAACACAAGAGGCGACTCTGCACATGGACATCACCAGATGGGCAATGCTGAAATCAGATTGATTCTGTTCTCTGCAGCCAAAGATGGAGAAGCTATATCCAGTCAGTAAAAACAAGACATGGAGCTGATTGTGGCTTTGATCATCAGCTTCTTATAGCAAAACTCAAGCTTAAACTGAAGAGAGTAGGAAAAACCACGGGGCTAGTCAGGTATAATCTAAACCAAATCCCTTATGAATACACAGTGGAAGTGAAGAAGAGATTTAAGGAACTCGATTTGGTGGACAGAGTGCCTGAAGAACTATGGATGGAGGCTCGTAACATTGTACAGGAGGCAGCAACAAAAATCATCCCAAAGAAAAGGAAATGCAAGAAAGCAAAGTGGCTGTCCAACAAGCCCTTACAAATAGCAGAGAAGAGAAGGGAAACAAAATGCAAGGGAGATAGGGAAAGTTACAGAAAATTGAATGCAGACTTCCAAAGAATAGCAAGGAGAGACAAGAGGGGCTTCTTAAATGAGCAGTGCAAAGAAATAGAGAAAAATAATAGAAAAAACCCTGTCTGATTTTGAAAAGCCTTTGGATTTGAGAAATATCCAATAACACTTGTGCCTCAGAGGTGCTCCTTCTTCTCCCCAGCAGGAGGTTATCACTGCTTATCTATGTTATGCTTCTAGCCCTGTTGTCTTTGCTTGAGAATGAGAACATTCTGGTAACAGCCTCGCCTTTTTTCCTCCATCACCTCTGTGTCAGGCGAGAAGCAGCTGCCTCTGCTACTTCTCCTCAGGTGGGGAAAGAATTTTTGTTTGTGTTGCTGCATAAGTGATGATGCACATGTACACATTCACATACAACGGGTGAGGGCTCCATAGCCCATGTGGCACCTCACTTCCCACCTCAGGCAGTGGGAGTGACTCTATGCAGAAAATCTAAAAACAGATTTGGATTCAGAAAATAACCAATACATTCACAAGAACACTTTATTACTTGATGTATTACTTGAACTGTTTCTAGAGTGATTCCTGCAACTCTAGGTAGCAAATCTTAGAACCAGATCAGAAGTCAACTCCTTTTGTAAGATTCAGTAATTGCTTACCACCCGGCCCTCCTAAACCGAGGAAGCAGAATAATTCAGAAAGAGGCCATAACAATGTCTGTCCTTCTCTGCCAAAATAGTTGCCTCATTTGTCCTTTTTAAGAACAGTGTCAGCCACAGTCCCTTAATCTTAGCCAGGAAATATGGGACCCCAATCAAGGGCAGAAGAGGCTCTCTCTCGTTTACCACAGAAGTGGTGGTCAAAAAAATAAAGATGCAAAACACTTTGTTTTGGAACTCCATGCTCGCATAAAATTCTCATTTTGTAAGTGCACTTTCCCAGACAGTCGCCAAGTCAAAGATGGACCAGGATAAAAGGACGGGGGTGATGTCTGAGGGCAAAACTGAACAGCCAAAAATCTTTGAACACTATGGCAATATTTTCCTGTCGCCATCCATTCATAATAATACTAAATCAGACATTGAAGGAAAGACGCACCACAGAGATAGAGAGTCAGGATGCTTCACTCGCATTTCTGTCTCGACAGAGAAGTGATGCTGACTGACTACAGCGGCCGGATGAGGAGAGCCGTCTCTTGCTCATTTCCATTTCAGACTTGGCCTGCTTTGCGAAGGGTGTAATCGGTTCATCACCGCAGCCATGCACCACAGCTCGGTTGTTGCTGCAGCACCTCCTCTGGAGGTTTGCCCCTTTGTCTGTCTAGCTGTTTGTGACATTGGGCAGCTCCCGGCAGGCTCAGAGAGGCATCGCGAGTGGCTAGACACACACTAAGGTTAGAAGGTTGTTTTTAGCTTTCTAGCGTGTAGTCTTGGGCCTGTGATAGAAACTATTCCATGTGCTCACATTTCACACAGTGGGGAAGAGATAGAAGGAAAGGCTGCAGAGAGCTAGCCAGAGAGAGTGGTTTCTCTTTCTCGCACACATATACACATCCAACATTTCTCTGCCCTTTCTAATGTTTGAAACTGTTCAATGTGGGGGTACTTCAATTCTACCCACCTGTTGTTTTCAAAATGAATGGCATGGCATCCTTCAGCAAATCAGGCCAACGAAGTTTTCATTCTATCTGAACACAAAGCTCATAAAATACGCTTTCTACAGGGGCCCCCTAAGCTGAATTGAATGACTTTGGGAATATTTGCCCAGAAATTTTGCAAAATGGGCTGAAAAAGCTGCACTGGCCCTAGCTTGGCTGAAAGGCCTATTTGAGATAACAGTGAAGTCTGGTTCTAGCTTTATGTCCATTGTTATGGTTTCAATAAAGAATAGTAATAGTAGATAAGGCACAGAGATTCCAGCTGGCTTTGACTGATGAAATTTCCAGAATAATAGCCATTGTAGTCCGTAGGCCGGTTGTAGCAAAAACCAAAAAAGTTTTTTTTGTGGCACCTTAAAGTCTAAAAAAGTTTTATTGGGAATAAGCTTTCATGGACTGCATGCCACTTCTTCAAATGCATGGTGCATGACTACTGAAGTAGTCCATGAAAGCTGATGCCAGACAAAACTTCTCAGTTCTTTAAAGTACTACACGTTTTTGATGGGTTGTGCTACAACTAGCTTTCATGGAGCCAAGAGAAGACCTCTGAAGAGACTTTTTATGAGCTTGTCAAATTTGTGTGAGCTTGCCAATTTTTTTACACCATAGCTCTTGGGCATCACAACTTTCTCCTCATCTTATGCCAAAGTACCTTCACACAACACATCTGAAAGGGAAATCTAAGAGATGCAAAAAGAAAGTAAGGTGTACTTTAATCCCATGTAATCAATAGGTCACTTGATAGCTTTATTTATCCTTTGTTCCTTAAGAGAAACAAAGCCACAGGATCAAATAACTCATGTCACATCACAAAGAAGCACCTAAAGAAACATTTCAGCTGCTAAAGAAATCTCTTATTTTTTTTCTCTCTACTACAAGACAGGGTTAAAGAACAACAATAACACTCCTTCATTTTCTGGTTGACGTTGAGGTGAAGATGAGGTTTTAATCAGTATTAGGGTTATGCAGAGCATGGATAATATAGTAGTAGTAAAAGGTAGCCCTCAGGTTCACCCATATTAACATACAGCACAATAATCTGTTCAAAATGCAAGGTTTGAAGGTGTGAGGGAAGTTGTTTGAGGTCCAAGCAGTTACAGTGGTGCCTCGCTTGACGATGTTGATTCGTTCCAGCGAAATTGCTATAGAGCGAAAACGTCATCAAGCGAAATCAAAAAGCCCATTGAAATGCATTGAAAACCATTCAGTGCATTCCAATGGGCTGAATACCTGTTTGTCCAGCGAAGATCCTCCATACGACGGCCATTTTCGGGTGCCTGTTAAGTGAAAAATGCCTCCTAAAAACAGCAGGGAGCCATTTTGAGCAGCTGGTGGCCATTTTTAAAACCCGACCATCAGCTGTTTTGATCGTCGCAAAGTGAAAAAAACCCATTAAAACATCATTTTGCGATCGCAATTGCAATTGCAAAAACATTGTTGTGAAGTGGATTTGTCGTTATACGGGGTAATCGTTAAGCGGGGCACGACTGTTCCCAAATATGCTATCATAATATCTTAATTCAGACAATAGCTAAATTCAGAATTTCTAATCTTGTTTGTGTAGCTCCCTAAGTGATGTGAGTTCTTTAGTCACATTTTCCCTCCCTGCCTATCCCCCTGCTTTTTTGCTTGCCACCCTCCTATATCCTGTCCTAACCCTCTTTGTAGAGTTTCTGTTGGAACCCTACCTAACAATGAACTCTCCTCTAGACTGAACTTCCCATGTAACATTAGCTTCTCCATTCGGCCTTCTCAACTCTGAAGATCTTCTGAAGAGATGCATCTCAAAGTACGTTACAAAGTACAGTTTTGCTTGGGACTCATAGCTTCATCCCTCATTGGGCATTGAAAGAGCCATTTTAATTTCTTATCTGTGGAAATTAAATTTCATTGAACCTCTCTGAACTCTTGTTGTACACAAGGACTCTTTAGTGCAGCATAAAACAAGAAGCCACATAGTTGATTGTGTTGTGCCTGAATTTATAAAATTTACTTTCTGCTGCCTAGTGTTCATGCTTGGCCCAGTCTCCATTTGAATTAAAGAGGAAAACAATTTTTTTTCAGTCCTGGGTCCAAGCAACCCAAAGGCAGCACCCCCATCCCCTGGCCCAGAACACCCATAATATTAAATGACCCATGGAGCACCACATTTCCACTGAGGAAACTAAATCAAATTTCTACACAAGAGGGCACAAGGATCACTCTCAGTAAAAACAACAGACCATTTTGTAAGGGGGGAAAATGGTGTAGGAGTTATGGGAAAGGGTGTGGCCTCTATGGTCCACCAATGGGTATATGTGCCCCCTAGATGCCTGAAGATTGCTCACCCTTTCCCTGGCTGAACCTAAAAGATACAAGAAGAGGCCTGCTAGAGTAGACCAAAGGCCTATTTTGTCCAGCATTCTTGTGACTGACCAGATGTCAATGGGAAGCAGGAAAGGATGTGCATCCTCCTCCTCCCAGCGACTTATACACAGAGGCATATTACTGGAGAGAATATGCATCCATCATTGCTTGATGCCTTCGATAGACCTATCCTCCATGAATACATCCACATTCTTTTAAAATTCTTCCAAGCTAGCAAACTACTTCTTGTGGCGAATTCCACATTTAAACTCCCCCCCCAGGTTGTTTAGTCATGTCTGACTCTTTGTGATCCCATGGACCAGAGTATGCCAGGCCCTCCGGTCTTCCACTGTGCCCCAAAGTGGCCTACTATTTAGCCGCTCAGAGTGGTCGATTTGATCAGATGAGCGGGATATAAATAAATAAATAAATAAATAAATAAATAAATAAATAAATAAATAAATAAATAAATAAATAAATAAATAAATAAATAAATAAATAAATAGATAGATAAATAGATAAATAGATAAATAGATAAATAGATAAATAAATAAATACACTGCAAAATAAGCCTACAAGGACTAAGCCACGCTGGGGAGACCCATGACTAGGACTCAGGCATCTGTACTTGGCCCTAACATTGTCCCAAGGTCCTCTTGTCATATGCAGGGATGGAGGAAAGAATTTCCCCACTAAAGATACTATCTTTCCATTAGCAGCACCTGAACAATTGGTAATATTGTGCAGCAAACAGTAATAGCTAATGACTCCCATTCTTGGGGTGCTGTGAATCCACTCTGGGTTTTAGTCTTCACTTTATAAGAGCTATCCAAGTTACTGAGCCCTATGCCCTGAATAGGTTCAACACCTTTGATAATTTCTGTAAAGTGCAAACTAAAACTGAACTGGAATTGCTGGGCACAATTGGCAACAAGTCCTCTCTGCTGGTATTAAAGAGAAAAACAGAGGAGGTATCATATGTCAGTATGGGTGCCAGTAATTTTCTTGTTTCCTCTCCAATCTCATTGGTGTGTCTGTTGAAACAAATTGGCTTCTCTCATGCACATCTGGCTTGAGGGAGGCAAAGAACAGTTTGGTCTGTAGGTTGTGTTCTTTCTAGCATAATTCTTTACATGCAACTGAAAGTGTCCTGCTTTGCTTCTAAAGGCATCACTTGACACATGGTAACAAACAGGCTTTTATTTTTCTCACTATGCCATGTCTGGCTAATTAAGGTCTTGGGGGTGTGTGTGTGTATCGCACTCCAAGCGTTTTTGGTGAAGTATACAATGGGTCTATTTCTTGTTTGCACAAAGCTCACAGCGACTGAAGAATAGGAATGGTCTTTTCATGTTTAACCAAAAGTCCCAAAACATGAATGAGATTCTCTTTTATGCAATTTGTGTTTTTCCAGCAATTGCCAGAGACAGTCTCTAAAACATGAATGATTGGTGTTTAACAAAGGAAGTACACAGTAGTTTTGTGTTACTTATTTTTTCAGTGTCCTTTCTTTTGCCCCTTGGCTGTCAAATCATCTGAGAATTTTTTCATCCAATAGTATAGGTTGTCAGCAGCCAATCATAACATCCAGGGAAAGCAGGAATTTTGAATCTGTAAAAGGCCATGGTAAACATGAGGAATGTTCTTTGCTTCAGTAATTCTATGTGAGATTACTGTGTGCTGAGCTCACAGTGCCCTCCATCTCAGACTACCAGCTGCAGCTTTGTCTCCATCTTTATTTTCTCTTGGTTTTTTGGGTAGATTTTCTTCAATTTATTTGGATTATTCTTATTACTGCTGCCAGGCAACTTGCCTGTGCTAGTGTACCTCCTTTAGATTACTTTCTGGTTCCTCCCAGACATAGGTCTAGTGATGATTTTTCGTTCTTGTGTACTGCTGCTTGCTTTTAGAGTAGCTTGGCTCTCTGTTGCCTTACGTCTACACTTTTTGATAAGTTTTAAAGGACTGTTTAAGGTTTTTGGAGTGCTGGAAAATGTGAATGGAAAAACCCAAAGAGGTTCCTCTTTTTTGCAAAATGAAAGGACAAGTTTATAAAAAACTGCAGATAGCCCCTCCCAAAGAAAGACATCCAACATGAAAAAAATATATGAAAAAAATGCTGAAGAATACAAAAGAATCTCCAGAGCACAATTGGAGGTCTTACACACAGTTCATATCCTGAAATATTCTGGTGTGACACTCATTTCTGGAATTGTTGCCATGTGGTAAATTGGGTGGGTGAGTTTTACCAGGCTTGGTGATTATTTCCAAAAACTGGGTTAAGGAATCATAGCCTGTAAAGCAGTGATGGCTCTACATTTTCCAGGATTCTTCTTGACATGGAGAGCTTACACATGAACAGAAACCTCTTCTCTACAGACTCTTCAACATTTGCGTGCGCAAGTGACAGGGAGAGACAGGGCCAGTCTCCTCCCTCTGTCCACATTGATGCTACTGGGAAAGACAATGACTGAATAAAGTTTGAGTATTTAGTTAAAGTGAATTCATAAAACTACATTTTAACAATAAAATAGACTGCAACTACAATATAAATAAAAACAATGAAATATATTAAACAGATCAATACAAGGAAATAAACATCCAGTCGGAATATACCCTATCGTTAGCCCCACTCAGTCTTCACCTACTGGATTGACATCAACAAACTCAGTGAGCAATGACTTGCCCCTCCCTTCTCTTTTTGCACAAGCAGTGATGTGTCCAAAGAGGGAAAAATCCTCCTTCTTCACAGGCTCTACACAGAAGCAAGAACCCAGGGAAATCATTTTCTCCCCCAACTGCCATTTGCACCTTGAGCTACAACAGTGAACACACCAGGTGGGTATGGGATGTCATGTGGCAGGCCTTTGAATTTATCTCAATTGCTTTTCTACCACTTACACATGGAAGCATTCATTATGTGGCAATGGATATAAGATGAAATTGTTTGGTGAGCTTTCATTTTTTGCTAATTTCTTTTTATATTCTTACCATTTATGTGAAGTGTTTAATTATTTGATTGTTATGTCTTTTATATGTCTAATCATTGTTTTGTATTTTGGTGTAAGCTGTTCTGGGTGTCTTTGGGCAAAAGAATGGCGTATAAATGGAAAACACCATCCACATCACCATTACATGAATGTAATGGTGATCATGTGGATCTGAACCAATTCCTCTGGTGCTTCAGCTGAAATGCGACCTTGGATACAAAAGGGAAGTTGGAATAGAAATGGAGTTAGAGATCTTGGAATGAAATTTAGTGACCAGGACATCTTGCTGTTTGTTTTGATTACGAAAACTGAGGAAAGTGTCAAGCGCACAACCACACACAAGGGAGAAGCACCCATCAAACACAGGTAACGGAAGAAGGTGCACAAAAATATTCAGTATTTATTAATCCCAATTAGAGATGGGCACAAACCGCTTGGTCACTAGTTTGGCATGGTTTATTTCCCAGCCAAACAGCTGATCTGCAGTTCTGTGCCCCACTCCCTCCCCTGAATGCCCAATCATTAGCAGTGTCGCGCCCTGCGTCCTCCAGGTTCACTAGTGGCTGTCCATGGGAGGGGGCAGAGCGACAAACCACGGATCAGCTATTTGGTCAGGAAATGAACTGTGCTGAACCAGCATTCCGTGCCCATCTCTAATCCTAACCTGCTTCAAATTAGCAACCCATGCACTACCACTTTGGGACCTTGGCTTCTAGCAGTGAGGTCCAAAGTGAATATGGCCTCGGCTCTGGGTGTGACATCTTCAGTGCAATTTGCAGTTGTATCCATGTTTCTTAAAAAGCAGACAGTGGCCACAGGCCTGACTGAGGTTAGACCCCTGGTTTGGGAACGGGAGGTACTGGACACTCTTTCAGTTCTCATCTGGATCGAGACCACTTAATATTTGCGTATGAACTCCCATTCGGAGAAACTGCTAGTTTATCCCTGAGACCCAGCTATGCTGAAGTGCACCCGAAGGCACAAGTTATAACATATTGGTTTCAGTAAACACCTCTCTGGAGAGCTTTGTTACTTCTTCTTCTTCCTCTCAATACGAAGTGTATGCTAAAGTTAGTGATTTTAGCATCTCCGCTAACACACCTGTCCACCAGTGCTTTGGAAACAACGTGTGTGCAGAATTTGCCTCAGTGTGATGAATGGATTTCACTCCCTTTTTGCGTTTTCCGCAGGCACAGCCAAGACGTCTTTCTTCCCTCTCCCCCTTTCTCTCCCCCCCCCATCTTCCCAAAATGAAAAGATAACATACCTAATGAACAGGGTGAGTCTAACCTCCAGGTGATAACATGCTTCTTTTGCTGCTCCTGCTGAGACACAAATAGCCTGCTGATGAGATGGAGGACTGCAGGGATGATTAAGAAGGTTCAGATGCAGAAATGCAACTGCCTGGTGGAAGCTTGGGGGCTGTAGGCAATGAAATGCTGTATTAGGCTCTCCTATTACAAAGAATATGGTAGTGATGTATAAGGTATGAACGATGTGGCCTGCAGAGTACCAGAAGCACTGCCGTTGCTTCTGCTGCTGCTTCTGCTGCTTCTGCTGCTGCTGCGAAGGAGATGCCCTGACTGAACTGAAACTGCTGAGGATTTTCTCACTAGGATACCCATTTCCAAGAGCTTCTCTCTGAGGATCTACTGATTATGCCCATTGATGGGCTGACTGGTGCACCTGCAGACACACACACACACACAGAGGGGGTTACCTCCAGAAGAAAATAAAAGAACTGACCATATTGTTTTAGGAACAAAAGAAGGGGGGACATCTTTCCCTCTGCAACAAGAGGATGAGTAAGAGGCTGATGAAGAAACAACCTTGTTTGAAGGTAGGAGAAGACATTTCTTCTGATTGCCTGAAAGATAACATAAGTAAGGGGCTGGAAGAGGGGAGTGATTCTTGATCTGTTGCAGTTGGTTCTAATGTGCACACACCTTCTTTTGCAGTTAACATTATATGTCTGTTCTTGGCATGTCCTTTTCCCTTTAGGATGATGATATGCAGATTTTGGAAAGGATCTGGGTTCATCCTAGGAAGGGATGAAGGGAAAAATGAAAACCCCTCTGAACTGGAAGGGTTTGCAATATGCACCATTTCATCCTGTATTGGTGCCATTGACAATCCAGTCAGCATCCCTGTTAACTTTTCAGTCTTTTGCATTGGTGGGGATGGAAGGATGCAATGGAATTACAGAGGCAGTCTTGAAATCTGAGCTGAAGTTTTTTGCTTTTTTTCCCTCCCTGCGCTATCAAAACCCAGCTGCTGTCTGCCTAGCTGTATGTGATGGGTGTAAGTTATATGCAAAGGCAGGGATCCCAGGGAAAGGACTGGAATCTGATGGCAGGCATTTATCTCCTGCATTTGCCACAAGGGTTAACAAACCAAGGACAGGTACATTTTATCATGCAAATGCGAATCTGCTGGGGGTCTGGTAGGATCTTTTCCCCATGCAAGCTTGGAGTCATTTGAATGTCTGTGTGGCAGACCCAAAGCGGTGTATTTAAAATTCCTGTCGCTCTTCTGAAAATGAGACAGGTAAAGGCACAGAGTTTTAACCATCCTGGTTTTAGATTTCTGGGCTCAGACTCCACACACACACACACACACACACACACACACACCCGTGTTTCACTCCATCATGTTTGGTTCCATGTGTGGGTGCTAGTGGGTGTTTCGGATCAGTTGTAGCTTTTGTACCTGAATAAATATTTTGCTGCCCTTCACACCGCTTCCCTAGGTCTCTCTGAATAGCAGATGATTAATCAATTAGGCTATTGGCCAATTAGTCATAAGCTTGTAAGAAAATAATTAGACAGGACTATGTGGCGATTTGACTAGCAATGTGTATGCTGTGCGCACCTAGATATTAAAGCTCTTCCTTAGAACATAATAGTGTGTTCTGTGGATATTCTAACAAACATCAAAGTGCAGCAACTACAGATATACTTCAAGGCTTACTGATCTTCAATGGCAGCACGGAGATACATTTGCCTGGTACTTTTTAAAGCCAACAGGAGGCAAAGGAAACCCAAACCAGCTTCCTTGTCTGTCACTAAATATCTTTATCTTATCTATACAGTATTCTCTTTGTAATTCTTCTGTGTTGTTTGTTTATTTGGTACGTAGGAATGTGTAATATATGTGATATTTAAAATACTGCAGCAGCAGAGGAAGCTCTCAGTTTTATGCCTGCTGAGAACAGTCAGTCATTTTTACCAATCTTCTTAAAGGCATTATTAAATGAGAATACACAGAAGGGTGGTTTCTAAGTTGTGTTTCAGAGCAAAATTTCTGTTTATTACTTCACTGGTTCTGGCACTGCAGTATTAACAATACAGCCATATTAAAAAAAAAGATTCTGGGAGCAAATAACTGTCTGATGTTTCATCTTCAATCAACTTAAGTAATTCTCTAGGAAATAATAACATTGGATTTAAATCTAGGCTGGACTGTGTTTTGTTGCTGTAGTTTTTGAAAATAAGCTTCTTGCAGATCTTAATGCCAGTGTACATGTGCTGTCTGCCTACAGAGTGTGAAAAAAGATTTTAATTCCAATATATATAATTTTGCAACAGGTCATTCTGCTTTTCAAAAATGAGCACACCTCCATGAAGTCCTTTGCTGTGGATGTTTGTCTGAGTGGAGACACAGCTTCTGTATTTCACTGGTGGGAAGAGGGGCTCCAAGCTAAACATTAGTCCTAGCTGTACTGTTTGCTATCATCTTCTTCAGTAATGTTTTAAAAAAAGGCTAAATAACAATAAATACAAAAGTGAAGGCAAGATGAGGAGAAGATTCCCCCGAGAGATTACTGAGCCGGCAATTTCTCTGATGTTACAGCTTATTCTGAAAAATCCTCTTATTTTTAAATTGTATATGATTGCATTGAGACATCAAATTCAATTCAGTGAGTGAGGAGGCAGGCAATATGTATGACAGTTGCTTGACACCAAATCCATGGTTTCCTTCTCAAAAGGGACAGATTCCAAAGGCAATGCTCCTGTGCTTGCATGTCAACCCCTTAACCCCTTGATGGTTTGATGCTGAAGGCAAGTCCTTAAGCTTCAGACCTTTAACCATATGGACACTGGTGGACTCTGATGGCTAACACAAAAAATGTGGGTTGCGTACAGTTTTCAGTGTATGAAAAAAAAATACTACTCCAATATTTTCAAATGTGTTTTGTTTTAGGGGAAAAAAAAAAAACAGAAGTGCCCATCATGTTTTCTGAGGATTGGGGATCAACTCCATTTTGCAGTAATCAAGAAATAACATTTAATGCTGCTTTATATCTGAAGTTGAGATTTTGACTGCAGTTGACTAAGCCCCATTGTTGATTCTGACTAGAATAAAGCCACACAACTGATTAGATTTGTTAAGCCCACTCTTAGGTAGTTTCCAATAATTTGGTGGGTCTATTCTAGTTGGGATCACCAGTTGGATTTTGCCCAGTGGGTAGCTTCAGACATCACTGTAAGCCAGAATTATAGAGAATTCTAGTTTGTCTGGTCTGCATCAACTCATTTATCTACTTTCTGAAAATGATTACACATTGACAGCCGTTATGGTGATCCAGATTTCTACACATTTAATGAGCACATGCAGAAGATACTGTGCTGAATCTGGTTAAGAAGATCAGGTAGCACAAATTGTGAAATACCTCTTCTGAAGATTCTGGACAACTCTAGCCAGCCATATTAGAAAATACTGTACCAATCATATGACTTGGCATAAGCTGGCGTCCTGTATTTCCTAAACAGTGTGGTGCATTATCTTTTTGCCCTGTGGAAGCATAGGCAGTTAAGCAGCTAATGTTCTCAGGAAAGTGTGACTCATCTCCATAGTAGGCCTCATCTTCTCTTTGGGGGACATCTTAGCTCCTTTTTAGCAGCAATAGGAACATACTTTTCCTTCCTAGGCAAACTGAAGATTCTTCTTGTCTTTAGGCATAATGAGTGTCATGGTAGAGTGGCAGGAAGTGAATTGTGAAAAAGTGAGGATTTAGTAGTTTGGCAGAGATTGTACAAATTACATGTGATAAATACATAGGTAGCTGGGCCACAGATAACATCTAAAGTCAGCCTCAGGACTGGGTGGCAATGTCTAGTACTAGCTGGCCAGAATTACAATTATGAGAGTGGACAGGGAATATCTGTTATGTTGCCCTCTTACAATAACTGTGTGCTGTCAAGTCAATTCTGACTTTATGGTGCCCCTTTCCAGGGTTTTTGGGGTGGTGAGTATTCAGCAGTGGTGTAACATTCCCTTCTTCTGGGAGAGCCCTGGGAGTATGCAGCTTGCCCAAGGCTACACAGGCTGGGTCTTTTCCTAGGAAGCACTCTGGGGAATCAAACTTCCAAACGCTGGCTCTGCAACCAGATAACTAAACCACCGAGCTATCCAACCAGCTATATTGCCCCCTGGCTTTTGATTAAAACCGTCTAATGAAGGAGACTCACTACCCACCAAGTTAGTCTAGTTTTTTTTTTTGCTGAATAGCACACACCACCAGAAATTGTTTGTTTGAATTCCCTTTTCTTGTAATTTTAACCCACTGAACTGGACGCAGATAAGGCCTAGCCAAAGCAGAATGGAGCAGTAAGATGAAATCTGGACACAGGACTTCTGTTGATGCAACCTAGACTTTCATTTGCTTTTTCAGCTGGCATATTATGTTGCTGATTCAGGTACATCTGCCAATTGATGAGCGTCCCCTCTTCCAAGTCATTATAAACCTAATAAACAGCCCTGGGCCTGGGGCAGTATAAAACTGTCCACTATGTGTGGGGACTGACACAAATCTCAGCCTCAGTGCAGGCCCCCCTTCTCCACTGCCCTGGATAGGAACCATCCATGAGGCAACGCTCCTATAGAGATAGGGAGGGAGGAAAGAGAAAAAGGAGGAGGGTGAGATAGATAGTTGTGCTTGTCACTGCTGTTGGACTATTGCTTTGCTGAGTCACTTGCTACTTCCATAACACAATCACTCCTTGGCTGTCTGCTTGAATAATGGCCAGCTCAAAGGAAGTCTGCAGGGCCAAGGTACAATATGATGAGTGGCCAACTTTCCAGCAAAACAAGCATCTAGAAGCAGTTCCAGCTCCCTCACCTTTCAGTGCTCTGCCATCAGAGGCAACCCTCTTACTCTAGCTCACAACCGTGTTGGCCATGGCCTCAGTTCATGATATGGGGAGAATGAAAATTCTGATGAAGGGCTTCCATCCAAAATATAATAAAGGGAAAGTTATGGATGATATCAACATATTATGTATTAACAGGATTAGATATTTCCTTATCTTAACCAATTTTTCCTTCTACAACTGGGTTTCCTCAGAAATATGTGCCATGATGATGAGACTTGTATATTAAGGCTGTGTTTACTAGGGATGTGCCATTTGGATTTTTGGGGTCCCAGCTTCCAGAATTCTCTAATAATTCCCCAGGGACTTCTAGCCCACAAATCTACATATGTAGACATCTTCAGACCCCTAAGTTGTACTGACCTGGAACAGGCCCTATTCTTCTGAGGCTACATAGAATTCCAGGCGTTCATTTCCTGCTGCAGTGCTTCCTGGGAAATGTAGTCATTTAGGCTCTATAGAGGGTGCCTCCCAAAGGACTATCACTCCCCCAAAACATTGCAGCACCTTTGTCCTAGGAAACACTGCAGCAGGAAATGAAAACCTAGAATGCCATGCATTGGAGGACTTAGGCCCTGCTGCAAGTGACCAAAATATAGGTGGAGAATTCTGGGAGTTAGAGTCCAAGAAACACAAAAGTCACATCCCTAGTGTTTACCTTTTGTGACTGGTCAGTCACAAAACAAAGCACACTAAATGCATAATACAAAGCTGAGAGAAAGTATGTGCTGCAACAATCACCATCTAGGGGAGCACCTCTTATGACAATATACTAAATTTGCTGTATATCTTGACCCTAATAGATCCCTAAAAATGGCTCCCCATTTGAGCCCATTTAGTCTGCTAGGTAATGAATATGCCTACACAGTTGATGTAAAGTAATAATTAAATAACACCATTTTTAAAAGGCAAGGTTTATTACTGGGTTAGATCGTATGGAAGTGCAAATATGTAAAGAATACATTTATTGTTGAATCTGACCAGACACACTGCACGTATTCCCTTAAGGCACAAACAGGTTTTGGCCGAAATATGGAGGGGGGCACCTACCCTGAAATTTTGGGGTGGGCCCACATTTGATCCACAAGGTAATCCTGTTTTTGTGTGTTTTTGTGTGTCTTTCTGTGTCTGCATATGTCCACTTGAAAAGCATGATTGTGCATGCTTTAGGTTCCCAGTCTTTGTCCATTAAAGTCTAAACAGGGTCAGCCTGTAGAAGTGAATGTGCATAGGTTGTGGTGCATGACTGGAGAATCCTTTGCCAAAGAGATGTTACATAGGTACAACTTATAACTCATGCACTTCATATTTTTGGCCAAGATGGGGACAGCGGGCACAATCTAGGAGTGTATGCAATCCCTTTGCATTCATCCCAACATTGTTCAGGTATGTCTAGGAGTGCCATCAGAAACAAGGTGCAAGGCAGAATTTGAATTCAGTAGCCGCATGAAAGAAGCAGCTATGACTGTGACGATTTTTCAGAAAAAAGTTGAGGTTTGTTAGATTTTAAAGGCCAACAAGATTTTGTTACATGTTTAATGGCCTCCTGAAAGTCTCACTGTGGCACTGTGAAGAATACCATATGGGAATTTATAAAGTGTGACAATTACACACTTTCTAGACCTCATGCATATATGTATTTGTAATTAACAGTGCCAGGTTTGGGAATAGCTCTGAATGCCTGAATTGTGCAAATACAGGGGTGGAGGGCGAGTATAACTAGTAGCTGAATGAATGCTGATTGGTGGCTATGATTGGAATGCAGTGGGCAGATTTTAGAATTAAGGAAGCTTTTTAGAGCAGAGGAAGCTTGAGTTTAGAGTTTGTTGAGGACGAAGTATGTTTTAAGGTCAATCAGGACAAGGAGTCTATGCTGGAATTTATTTTTAAAAAGTCTGTATGGAGATCTGAGAGTGTGTGTATGTCAGAAAGTTGGAGAGTCTGTAAAGAAGTTACTTTGATCTTGAATTACAGAAAGAATACTGTTACAATTTACTATTGTTTGACCTTTATCATTCACACCTTAGAGCCTACCTTTACTTTCACACCAATTAGCTGTGGTCCCTCAATAAAATCCTTTTTGTTTCTTTAAATGAAACTCTTTGTTATTTATTTGACTCGTAAATAAGTTAATCAGACTGCAAACAGATAATAATGCACCCATGCCACACAAAGCAACCAGAAAGAAAAAAGTCATTAACTAAAATACAAGAATCCTTTTGCAAAGCACCCAAATATAAAAAGATGCCAGCTCGGGGCAAGAAGGCATCAGCTGGGGCAGAACAGAAAGGGAAACCCCAAATTACTTGGCTGAGGCTTCAGAGGGTGATTGTTCTTTTAGGCTAACATCTGTACTAGTGGTGTTAAGGAATGGTGGCTAGGTTTAAGGTAGGTACCTGTGAGTGCCTGGGAAGTGTGTGACCTCTTAGTGTGAAAATTAGTGGAAATGTCATCACTTCAAGAAGTTATGCCACCATAGTCACTTTAGTTAGTAAAGGATTATCTATACACTGAACACAGAGAGAAGAACATTGATCAAGCAATGTAGGTTGGCAGCTTCTCTCTCTCTCTCTCTCTCTCTCTCTCTCTCTCTCTCTGTGTGTGTGTGTGTGTGTGTGTGTGTGTGTGTGTGTGTGTCCACATATTTTAGGACATCTCTATTTCTTGGGGGTAAGCAGGAAGATGGTACTGTATATATCAAGAAGAGACTCTTATGTATCCTTTCAGATTATTCATTTGTCTATTTGAGATTTAATTCATTTTTTCAAGTGTCTATTAGCCAAGGGGTTTATTCTGTTGCATATCAGTCTATACAGGAAACAGCACAGTGCAGATTAATTTAAGAAATCATATGCGTCTGTAAGCCTTTCTTCTATTACAATTGAGTGCCAGAAACCCAATTATTGCAGAGACATAATACTTATATTGCCTGGCCCACTGTACTCAGTAAACATCACTTCCTTTAAGGTCAGTTCAGTGTCTTACTCTTGAAGAGCTGTATGTTCTTCTATGTGCAAGTCCTTTGATGTTACTGAATTTCCGTCCTAAGCTTTGGCTGCCTCCTTCACAAGGATCAGAGGTGTGCCAAGGAAAAGAGAAAGAGGTCACCAAGTCATGTGACTTCATCACCCTACTTGTCTTGAGTGTCAAACTCAAGACACAACATCAAGTGTTCAATTGACTGTTGCACACCTGGGTTTTGTCATTTCTAGGTGTCATTGTGTTTTTTTTTAAAGATAACTTCTTTTCTTATCTTGTCTAGGCATGAGGGTCACATGGCATGCCCCTACCTACTTTTTAATTAATTAACTTTATTTATTAGTTACATTTATACCCGACTTTATATAAGGTCAAGGTGGCTTCCATCATTCCCCATTTTATCCTAACAATCTCCCTGTGAGGTGGGCCAGTGTTAGTGTAACTGGCCCAAATTAGCTATCATGGCTCATTGGGGATTTGAAACGGTGTCTCTCAGGTCCCTGTCTAGCAATATAACCATGATACCGCACTGGCTCTCTTTTATGCTATGGCTCTGATGAGACAGAATCTGTGCTTTCCTTTTGAAGTTAACTAACACTTCCTAAGCTGCTTAAGATGCAAGTATCCCTTTGATTCCTTCTGCAGTAAGTAACTATTGTAAGAGCAAGGCTGGAGGAACTGACATTTTAAGGAATGCTTATCGTAATGGATTTACCACCATGGTGGAATGTTGAGGGGAAATCATATCACAAAAGCTAAGGGTTCCCCCCTCCCTTTATGAAAGAAATTTAAATTAAATTAATTTGATTGTTGCCCCAAGGAATTGTGGGGAAAATAATGTAATTATCCCATCTGTGGATGGGCTCAGCTGGATGTGTGTGTATGTCCGTGTGTGTAATTTTTAATCCTGGAGGGGAAAAATAGATTTGTATGGGGAACCCATGGTCAGAACTGGGTTTTGCATTTTATGTGAGAGATTGAATTAAGGATTGAATGAATGCTTTGCTTTCCTTCAGAGCAGATTACTTTGATCAGTGTACATTTCACCCTCAGGTGGTGTGGCTCTCGTGACACATCCACAGCATGCATCACTGTGTGTTCAGGGCCTACTTATCTAAAGGGAAATCCAGCCATTCACACTAATTTACATAATTTATATTTCTTCTTTCCTTAATGGCAACAGAGAAGCCTTCTATGTTTTATGACTCGTTCTGAGCATTTGAAGTGTAGACTGATACATACTTGGAAAAGCTACTTAGGCTCTTGCTTAGAAAAAAATTACTTTTTTTTTTTACTGTATATGCCAGAACCTTTTATTTAGGATGGTTACTGGCCATGCTGGTTAGGTGATTCTAGGAAATTACACTGTAAAAAGTAACTTTTTCTGCATTACGCTAGAGTAAAAACCTATAACTATTATATAGTATTGGAATGTACCTGACACAGTGAAAGTTGTTGCAAGGTGTGTAGCCCACCCGTGGCCACCATGTGACAAAGAAGCCCAACAAGTAGGCCCTAAGTTTGGCTACTAGGACTGTGATACTGAACGTTTTCAGACCTCCGGGTTAAAAATGGCTCCACCTTCCGTTAGGTTTATAATGTGAACTTGAAGCTATTAAATGGTGTTAAGAAATTTAAACCTCACATATTGCTGTCTGACAGGGAGGAAGGACAGTCATGCTTCCTCCTGCTTGATAAAATCAGTAGCCACTTTTCCAGCTGGCCTGTAATTAATACATGTGGGCTAATCTTGGCCATGTGATTTGTAAAGGTAGTTCTGAATCCCTGAAAAGGAATTCTAGACCACATTTTAGAGTACACATAGTCAATGTGCGCAAACAATTGTTCTGTTCTGTCATTTCCCTCTGCACAATAATCGCAGCCACGGGTTAATTGTAACATTTGGATGATCTTTGATACATTTGTCCGTTGCCTGACTCATCTCTGCATACTGCAGGAGGTAGCTAGGGAAGAGAAGATGGCTTCAAACTGGGAGGAGGCGTCTTGCTTAAAAACGAGAGTTTGTCTATGCATCATTTTACATGACACAAATCCTTCCCCTGCTGTTTGTTTGATGACCAGTGTTAATATTTCTCTTGACATCGCAAACAAATTGTTTGATCTCAGTAAACAGGTGAGTGTTTACTGCGTGCTGCTCTTTTATCTTTATATGCAATCTTGTATCCTTGATATCTGCAGCATAGCACAGGCGATTTTATGTGCTGCTTGGAAACAACCAATGTGACAGAGTGTAAAAGAATATGCTTTATTAATTCATAGAAAGCCAATGAAAGCCACATATGCCACAAAACCTGATAATGTGTGAGAGCTAGATTCCTGACCTGAGAAATTTATATTGCTTTCAGTAGAACCAAATGTCTATGCTTAACGTAATAGGATTGTACCTTAAGAGGAAAATCATTAGTATATCATTCCTTCTTTTTCACTTAACAGTAGTATCCACTTGTGTGTAGTGTTAGGTGGTGATGATGATAAATTTGCATATAAGTGCATGAATTAGCTGAAATAAAATATAGAAGAATCATCAAGCCAAAGGGGCAATGCTTGGAAAGCTCTCCTGTATAGATCTTATTACAACTAATGCTACTACTCTTGATGATGACTCTTGAAATTGGAGAGACGCCTTAAAAGAGTATTTAATCTATTACAGCCCACATCCCCTTTAAACTAAGTAATTAATTACCCACTCTTCTGCCCATAATTGACCCAAGACTCTTCTGGTGTTTAGACACAGTTGTAAGCATCGGATGGTCACCAGCTCTTCTCGTGCCAAACCCCACTGCTGTCCTTCATTTGACCTATTTACCTTGCATGATTGCAAAGACACTGCATGCCTGCTTAGGGCTGCCAGGTCAGCAGAGCATCATTGTGAGATTTCAGGATCAAAACCTCAGACCAATGATGTCACATGGATGGGGTAAGAGGACAGCTGGAAGTTGTTCTGGACCAGCTGATTGTGGGAACAAGCAAATGGAGAACTAAGGTAAATGGGCTTAGAATCCAGGTAAACTCAACTGATCAGATAATAAAATAACCCTGATATAGGGAAGGAAAAATCACCTCCTGTGGCTTGAGTATGCAAGAAAATATGCCCAGGTGTTGCTGCAGCAATAGCTGTCATTCTCATCTGGGTTTATACAGTACGTATCCTGCATTGCCTTACCTACGTCCCTTGTGAAGGCTCACTGCCAGCCCATAAGGAGTTTTGTTTCCAGCCTTAACACCACTACTGCCAGTGTTTATACAACAAGAACTTCATTGATAGTGATGCTGCTGCCATCCTGCAAGCCTTGCTTCAAATGGTGTGAGACAGGTCAAACTGTTGGCACACACTGTCTCCCCATTCCCCTCCCCAATTGCTGGCTCTTTGGCACCCTGATGTTGTGCAAGAGCAGCATACATATAAATACCTTTGTGCTCAGTCATTGAGCCCTTTGGGTAGAGATGGGTGTCTAGGATTTCAAATTACTTCAGAATCGATGAACAAACTGTGTCCATCTCCACCATCGCTCAACATGAGATCTGCCCCCCTCCCTGAGACTAGATGGTACTCTGAGACCTTGCTAACCTATAGCGTGTAAATCTCTGTGAAAACTAGGAAGTGTCTGCCTGGTGCCAAGAAGCATTTCCTGTACTTAACTTGTGTTGGCTGACACTACTGCTTCCAAACTTTAGTCCAGAGGGTAGGGTGTCTTGTACGACTTCCAGGTGCATTTCCCCATCCCCTGGCTAAATAAAAAGAGAGTACAGATCTAGTTGCCCAAAGCTTGATGCTGTGTGTGCCACCACCCTATTTGGACTAGGCATGGCCATAAAATAGATAATATGAGCATAATCCACTGCTGCTTTAATTTTTCTGAGATAACCCTTTCCAATTCTAATGGTCACACATCAAGAATTGCGCTCAATGGTCAGGAGCCAAACATAGAGGAATCCCATTGAAGCCAATGCAATGAAAATAAATGATGACTAACGTAAGTCCTTTGGATTGCATGAGATTGTTCTAAGTATGACTAAAACTGGTTGCAACAGAATGAGAGCCTGCAGAGGCACACCAACTCTTGTTTTCTTTTGCTGCGATAGAAATTATATATGAAAATTTCCAGTTTTGTTGTGCCTTGTTATCTTTTAGCATGGTGCAGTGATTAAACTGCTGTACTGCAGCCAAAACTGTGCTCACGACCTGAGGTTCAAATCCCAGGTAGCCGGCTCAAGGTTGACTCAGCCTTCTGTCCTTCTGAGGTCAGTAAAATAAATACCCAGCTTGCTGGGGAGGCAATGTGTAGTTTGCATAATCAACTTGTAAACCGCCCAGAGAGCGCTTGAAGCACTATGGGTCGGTATATAAGCAGCACGCTTTGCTTTTGCTTTTAGCAATTTTTGTTTGCTCATACTGACTGCACGAAGTTACAGCGTGAGTGCAAAAGGCCATAAGCACTGTCGTGAGAGACATTCCTTGCCAGTAGCTTGACAAATAATGATTCATGTCGAGAAGGTATGGCAAGTATCTAGAAACAGGACAAATCAATATATAGTTGAAACAGCCCTCTAATAATAACCAAAAATGTGAAATGTTGGGTTTTTTTGGTCTGCATCTCTAAAAATCCACAGCCAACATGGGAAAGTAATAAGCAGAGAATAGATTTTGAAGCTTCATAAACATCAAATTCCAATTAGAGTGTGTTAGACAGCTTGTGTGACCTTGTTGGTTTCAAGGAAGGCTCTCTGTGCTCTGCTTTAAACAGCAGTTACTTAGGGACATTGTGGACACAGCCCACTTCTTATAGTAGATGAAAATGAAAGAGTGATCTCCCTGCATGCGAAGTAGACTGGTAATTTGTGCAACTCTGAATGTGCAGGATTATATAATTATGGCCAAGTGGAAAGCAAAAGTATAATTCATGTGTCACGTTCCTTGTATTTATGTTACCATATACCAAACTACTTGGTTTGTACAATGTCACCTTTGCAAAGAAAGAGTGGATTATGCTTCAGTGGGATGCAATAAAACAAGAATTTAATACTAATGCATTTATGGGCAGAAACATCTTTACATTTACATCAAGCGCAAATATATACTTTTCATATATTCATTTATTATAATGACTAAACAAGGAACAAGGAACAAAGAACAAATGATCTAGGTATATAATTGCATTCATATAGGCTAATAAAATAAGAATGTCCTTACGTATTTCATTTTAGAGTTTAGCATTTTGGAGCTGCTGCAGAGCAGAACATCCATTTATTCACAGCAGTTGAAAATAATGAGGTTGGGTTCTTCTGCTTGGGACATTCTTTATGGCCCTGTCTAGTCTTGCATGGGCAGGCATAGCACTTCAGTATAACAGTATGCTGATTTGACAGCCCAGTATGACTATTCATATCAAGTTTAAACATACAGCCAACCCCTATTGTGGCTAAATTCATTCATAAACAAATATGGTTCCTCATTAGTAGATATGGGACAACCCCTTGTCCTTAAGACATCTTGTGGATAATAGAAAATAAGAAGATGATAATATAAATATATTGAATACAAATTAAACTAAAAAGCTCCATTTGTCTAGAAAATGACTTCTAACAGTACACTGAAGAAACCTTTAATTTTGAAGGAATCAACTGACTGTCAAAATTTCAATGAAAAGAAAAGCCCAGTTAGAAGGAGGAGTTCTGCGGTACTTTAAAGACTAGCAAATTTGTTTGGCATAAGCTTTCATAGATTGCAGTTCCCTTTATGCTAAGTGTGATGACCTTGGCTACAGTCCATGAAAGCTTGTGCCAAATAAAGCTTGTTATCTTTTAAGGCAGTAGCTCCCAACCTTGGGTCTTTGGATGTTCTTGGACTAAAATTCCCAGAAGCTTTCATCACTAGCTGCACTTGCCAGGATTCCTAAGAGTTGTGGTCCAAGAACATATAGGGGCCCAAGTTTGGGAACCATTGTTTTAAGGTATCACACGATTCTGTCCTCTTTCCTTTGAATGCAGAACATCTGGAGCAAGCAGAAACACTGAGCAAGCACAGGTGTCCTGATTCACATAGGATGCTTATGGGAATTGATGTTTTATTTCTTTTCTGGAAAGGCACTTTGTAATTTGTATGACTGATGCCGTTTGTGTTTTATCTTTTCTAAGACAGGATCAATATAATAGTTTTATGTAGTATTTGTGAGCGGTAATATTTATTCCAGGGGAGATCTCTCTCGCAGAGGTGGAAAGAGAGTCACCCGAAGACAAGCAAGGAGGCAGACAAGTCTCAATGTACCTAAGAAATCTTGAACACTGAGAAATTTGTCCCATCTTGGTTCTTCCGAAATGCCTTCCTACGGGACAACTCTCTGTTTCTACGAAAATTCGGAAATAAAATTTGAAATATTGCGTAAGAATCTGTGTGCTATAGTGAATACAATTTCAGACTAAGACTGGGGAGTTCTAAGTTCAATGTGAATTTGTAATATGAATTTGACAAAGTGATTCTGGATGTCTTACTACTTTGGCCTAATCTACCTTAGAGGGCTTTTGTAGGGGAGACGTGGTGGGAACTGCAAATGTCTGTTTGAGCTTCGTGAAGGGAGGGCAAACAAAATGTAATTAAACTAAGCCTGTAGGATATTTTTAGCTAATATTCTATCTTTTCTTCCTGCTTTTTTAAATAAATGATTGGTATTTCTTTTCCCGTGGAACTTTCTCTGAAGTTTGTCTGTCTCTTGGCTCCAGATCTGCCTTACTGACTTTCTGTTTTTGCTTAATTTGCTCTGGGATGGCAGCTGAATGACTCTATCAGAACTTCATATCCTTGCTGCCTTGCAGAAAGCATTGTAAAGAAAGCCCTTACACAACGCAGTACAGCTGATGACTGTAAATCATATTTAAATCTAATCAATAATTTGCCTGGAAGGTATGCCTAGAAGCAAAGGCATCTCTAGACTATTCAGATGGATTTGAACATTTTGGACCTATATGAACATTGACATGAACAGCTGGTTGTTGACTCAAATAATGAAAAGCAAAGGTTCACTGGAGGGTTTACCAGGAGAACACATAAAGTACGAGCATTTGCCATGCCAGTATTCAATGGTTGAATTTTTCAAGTTTATGTAAATTAAAGATGGGAGTGGCAAAAATTTGAGAGCTGGATTATTTCACTCATAGTTCATATTTTTAAAAGCTAAAATTGAACTTTGTCCAACCATAAAGGTAGTCAGCTTAAGGCTTGGATGCATTTCTGGACCACAACATAGACTCCTGTTTCCCTGACAAGAGAGGGCTCTTCCAATGTTACTGGTGTGGTGCACAAGTCTCACTCACGGGACAAGTGGTGCCTTGATGACAGTTTGACACCTGCTTGCTGGCAGCCTCATCACAACCAGTATCTTTCCAACCATCCATATGATATAAGGCTTATCTTGCCTCTGGGAGCATTGAAATGGGAAACACCACAATCTCTTCACTCCAGCACAAAGATAAAAGGGCTTCAAGCAGGGATCCCAAAAAAAGAGCAAAGGCTTATGATGTATTTGAACTACCCATCCTAGCATGCAGAATAGAAAATGTATTAGGGCTTGCCTCATTGGCATTTCCTAATCCTGCTTCTGATCATCCTGAAATATATCAATTGGTCTTCAAAACTCTCTCTGTGCATCTCTTCACCCCCCTCCCAATAATTTTTTTTTTATTTTTCTCCGCATAAAAGTAGGGTAGGGTAAGTGGCAGCTGGAGTACGGATAACCTCAGAGGGGGTGGATTTGAAAGGACACATTGCAAATCAATATTTTTCATAGTGATTCTATACATTTTCTTCTAGAAATAGTTCCACATATCATAAAGAAATATAGACAGTGTGCAAGAGGGAAAATCAAATTCAGACAAATATTTTGTAATTCTAATTATTAATTATGTAGCTGACAGTATTTATCCATCATTTATACTATCTCTTCTGCAGCCATACAGATAACTGTGTATCAGTCTGTGCATCTGTTTTGTCCAATGCGAGTGAGGGAAAAAAGAAAGGGAGGTACTGTTAAATTTTACTTTATTCTATTTGTCTTACTGATGCATTAATAAAGAAACCATAATGAGTCTGGAGCTGTTTTGCATCCAAACTATATCACACTAAATCTTTTGCACATCCTTCCTGTCCCATACCTCCTTGATTGTATGTAACAGCAACTTCTGGTGCTTCCAGGTTGATACTTCTATTGTACAATTATCCAGCTTCATTCCCATTTTTACAGGGAGGGAGTTTGGAAGTTTTTGTCTTCCATTTATAATTTTCCCCTAATTTTCCAACTGCATTCTTCTTTTTTTCCCTTGTCAAAGGAAATCTGTCAAAGGCTGAAAGACACAATAGCACTGGAATATATTTTGACCAAAAATGCTTAGGAGCTGTCCATGTGGAACATCTCTAGAATGTCCTAACGTTAAGATAGAGCTGCAGGTTCATCAAGAATACATTTTCAGGACAAAAGGGGAGATTTGGGGTGAGGGAGAATTTTCTCCAAGGCCAATTATTTTATTGCTATTTCAATAACAAAATATGGGGCAGGATAAGTAATGAAAGCAACTTACAATGTCAACAAAAACAAGT
The DNA here is from genome assembly GCF_051106095.1 of Pogona vitticeps. Classification (NCBI taxonomy): domain Eukaryota; kingdom Metazoa; phylum Chordata; class Lepidosauria; order Squamata; family Agamidae; genus Pogona; species Pogona vitticeps. Next base: position 72,725,309 of record NC_135786.1, on the reverse strand, counting down.
TATTGATTGAAAGAATAGTGTAAAGGTAAAGGTAAAGGTTCCCCTTGACAATTTTTGTCCAATCGTGTTCGACTCTAGGGGGCGGTGCTCATCACCGTTTCCAAGCCATAGAGCCAGCATTTTGTCCGAAGACAATCTTCCGTGGTCACGTGGCCAGTGCGACTTAGACACGGAACGCTGTTACCTTCCCACCAAGGTGGTCCCTATTTATCTACTTGCATTTGCATGCTTTCAAACTGCTAGGTTGGCGGGAGCTGGGACAAAGTAACGGGAGCTCACTCCGCCACGTGGATTCGATCTTACCACTGCTGGTCTTCTGACCCTGCAGCACAGGCTTCTGCGGTTTAGCCCGCAGTGCCACCACGTCCCAGTAGTAAAAACACTAAAAAGAGGCAGTGGAGCTAAAGTTTCCAGCCTTTTTTTTTTTAATCACATTTCTTCTTCTCCATAAAAGCTACGTCATTACACAGTAATTATATTAAACTGAATGAAAATGGCCCCATTCATGTCTTTTATATATATGAAGGAATAGATAGTTTCTCAGGCACATCAACATGTCAAGAGTGCAGATCTGCATGGGAAAGGATTTTGGACTTCCCCAGGAACTAGAAGAGTCAGATACGACTTAATGACTAAACAACAAAAAGGAACTAGAAACCAGATCATGCATGGCTCCAATTCCCAGGAAAGACTATGCACATGGAGAATTATGAGTACAGCCTTTTCCCCTGCATACAGTACAGTGGGGTCTTGACTTAAGAACGCCTTGAGTTAAGAACATTTTGACTTAAGAACCACTCTCATAGGAAAATATTGACTTGACTTACTTAGATTTGAGTTAAGAACTGAAAAAAACCCACGTGGGAGGCAGGGAAAGTGCAAAATTTGAACTTTCAGTTAACTGTTGGCCAGTGAAAAAGGTGCCTGTCTGCTTCCTGACTCCTCCCAGCGTTTAGAGAGTGGATTGGGAGACAGTCTTCGGACTGCCTGGTACTGTACTGCCTGGACTGTATTTTCCCTGCCTTCCCTGAACCTTTCTTGACCTAAGAAAAAAAGAAACAAAATATCCCCCTCTAGTGGTTGTAGGCAGAATAGCAGCTTCCCATTAGTTTCTATGGACGGAAAAGAGCACATACGGATCAAATGGTTTTCAATGCATTCCTATGGGAAATGCAGATTTGACTTGAGAACATTTTGACTTGAGAACCGCCTTCCAATACGGATTAAGTTCTCAAGTCAAGACCCCACTGTATGTTTAGACCTAAAAGATAGATATCAGAGATGAGGCCGAGTGGAAGTCATATGACATCCAGGATGTAGCCAATGAGATGACCTTACTCCCTGATCATAATGGGAGTAGCTTTTTAAGCACATCAACCTGAAGTAGGTTTATTTAGAGTAATGCTTCCTGACAAGGCATTTTGCAATAGTTTCAGATACTCCCAGTGACTTCATCAGGTAGGCAAGCTGTGTGATTATGTCACTTATACAAGGAAGAAGTTTCAAGCCAAAATTGTAAACAAATGAAACTGCAAATATATTACAGTGGAATGCTCTCACCATTTCATTCATGGAATTGTATGTGTGTATTTTGCAGGTTGCTTCACTACATGTTGGCGCAGAGTATGCTTCTTTTTATAGAGAAGAGGCCACAGAGAGGCCTCCTGAAATTTAGTTGAAAGGGAGGGATTAGGGCAGAGAAAATGATGATAGAACACACAAATCCATTTTGGATGAGCCTTCCTTTCCATATACTGGTCCTGTAGATTCTGAATTATTAAGGTCTTTCCACCAAATGTACTTCGCAGTCTGTAACCAATGTGGTTTGTTCCAAGAAGTGCTGTGTGAGGCAAGCTTCCACTTGAGAATTATGAAAGCCAAATTCATTTCACAGGTGATCTAGCTTTCAGTCATGGCTGCCCAGGGACCAATTTAAATGGGGAGAACAGTGCAAAAGGCTGCATTACTTTTACTCAAAGCCTGAAAGTCCTGTTATAGTGAACCAGCTTCTGTGGTTTAAGTATTCTCACTGTTTTAAGCGTGTGCTGCAAAGGGAAATATTCCCTGTCAGAAAACTGAACAAGTGCATTCCTAAATACAATTAGGATTAAGCTAGCCTTCTTGGCCTTGAAAGAAGAAGACTGAGGGGAGATATGATAGCACTTTTCAAATATTTGAAATGCTGTCATTCAGAGGAGATCAGGACCTCTTCTTGAATATCCCAGAGTGCAGGGCATGCAACCATGGGCTCAAGTTACAGGAAACCAGGTTTTGGTTGAATATCAGAAAAAAAACTTCCTAACTGTTAGAGCAGTATGGCAATTGAATCAATTACCTCAAGAGGTGGTGAGTGCTCCAACACTGGAGGCGTTTAAGAGAAATTTAGACAACCACCTAGCAGATATCCCTTGATTTGTATTCCTGCAGGGGGTTGAACTCAATGGCCTTATAGGCTCCTTCATTGTTCTATGATGCTTTGATTCTAGACACAAAATGAAGCATAATATTGCACTTAAACTGGCCATAGTTTCCTTTAGAAAAATTTCCTTCGTTCTAGAAAAGTGGATTTACTAAAATAGTATGAGAGAAGGAATTAACTCCTTCTATAGACTCTCTAGTTCTCCAGATTCTGATCTGCTTGTGATAAACATATCACTGCTTTGATCCACAGCTACAAAGAATAAATACCATTGAACTCAGTGAGCATACCTTCTGAGAAAACACGCATACGTTTGCACTGCCCCTTAGAATGCTTTTCTGAGGAAATTTTTAGTTGTCCAAGCACAACATTTGGGGGAAGCTTCGGATGTTATCATCTTCAATGTGCAGCTAGTGTTTCTCTACTACTTTTGTCTAACTCAAAAAAGGGAAGGGAAGACAGGAATAGCTACCCAATGAATGTTGACTACTTGAAGCTGTGTGTCTGGACGTACCCTTGGTCAGGAACTGCCAGGTGTCCAACAGGAGCAGCTTTAAGCCATAATTCATTTAATAATTAATTATTTATTAATTTATAGTTAGTTCTCTGGAAAAGGCTGGAGAGGATGAAATATTTCTAATTTTGAGAGTTCACTCACTGAACTTTCCCTCAGATGCCCTATTTCACTGTGCTGTGAAAATGTTACACGGACATTTTCTTCCCTTTCCCACCTTCCCCTGTGCTTGGTCACCCTCATGATTCCTTCTTTCCTCTTGTTTGATGATTTGAGCCAACCTATGGAAGATTGCCCAGTGATCATTGCCCAGTGGTAACAGCCCCATCCATGATTTTGTGATAGGTCAGCCAGTTTGTTCTTTCCCGACTTTGGCTATCAGTCCCATGGTGTCAGGAGGACTGCAGAACAAGCTGATTCCTGTAGCAGGTGGCACCAAGTGATGTCTTTCCCCATCAGTTAGAAGACAGAATGTCTGGGACTGCAATCTGGGATAATATTATTTTTCTCGACCCAAACAAATGAAGAGGACATGAGAAGGTACATGGAGAGTTCTAGCGCATGGCAACTAAAATTGAACATGGTTTCAACAGATTTCAGTACTTATTCCACATGGCACAGACACATGGAAGATCATTCACACTTCCAGTGCACAGAAGGAGAGACTGGAGAGAAGGAAAAATGAAAAGTACATATGTGATAAGGAGATGTTCTAGCTAACAGAAATGGAACTTGAAAAACAGTTGGACTCTCTGCATACTCGACAAAAAAGAAAATTGGTTTGCAAGAAATATACGTCATGGCACTATCCAGTCTTGATATCACTGTTTTGTAAGTATAGTGTATTACCAGTGGCAACATCTGGTACTTCTGTTAGAGTTCTGCTTTGCTGTCAAAGTCAGATGGCCACTATCCTTTATCTGATCTTGTGTGCCCTGCTTCACATAGACGAATAAAGGGAATTTACTTTGGATTCATCCAACCATACATCCATTCAAAGCAGTTGCTGCTGAAACATTTTCTTTTTAGACCATGAAGAGTAAATACCTGGTAGTTTTCATAACAGAAAAAAAAACATTAAATGGAATCTGGACTTTACTCTATGGATCCAGGGAAGCTATTTCCAAGGTAATATTTAGAAAGGTGCACATTTGAGAAGCAGGTTGTTTTTTTCTGTTGAAATGCAGTTGTTAATTTGTCTCCCTAAACTGGATTTTGATCCTGTCAGAATTCTAGGGGTTTGCTGAGACTGGAAGGTTGGAAGCCAACACTCCCATGCTAATTAATCTGATGTGCCTCTTATTTTAAGCCAATCTAATTTATGGGATTTTGGCTCTTGCCTTTCCATTGGACCATTTCAGCAATGTGGAGAGGGGGGATCTGCTGCTTGGGTAACAGCCTATCCTCCATATTACCTTACCCGGGCTTCATGCTCTGGAGAGGACACTCCTCGATTCAGAGCATGTTACCATAGTCTCTCGAGACTGAAGGATGCCTATGATGATGGCATGAAAAGGCAGGTTCCGTGTTTCACTTCCAAAGGGACCTTGAAACTTCCTTGGATACAGAGGTTGGGGTGGGAGTTTGGTGGTGGTGGTCATTATTGAATACTCTCGTAGAAAGACATCAGCCATGTTGGTACTTCTGTGACACTCTTAATACAGAGATATGTAGTCTTATTCTGAAGTTTTTTTTCCCCCCCACTGGGTATAAAACTTGCATTCTTAACTCTTTCCATTGGCTTTGTCTTCTGCTAACTGCCCTGTATGAAAGCAGGCACTCATTTGGAAGCCATAATGTCATGCTGGGGCATTGTGAGAAATTGAAAGGCAACCTCTGCTTGGCCTTCAGAATGATCTGAGCAATTGAGTACTGTGGGAAGTATTACCTGATGTGTCACAGGGCTAAGGGCAGCTGCTGTTCATAGAGACTTGAAAACTGGCAGAAGATACTGAATGATGACAGTGAGACTGTGCGGTATACGGTAATTAGTAACTCTGTGTAGCAACTCTGTGTTTCTACCTTCCATCTTAATTTCCCCTGAACCCTGGCCACACTGCAGTTCCATACTAAATAAAGAAGCACCACCATATGGTGATGGGTTTCACCATCAAAGGCTCTGTGCAAAGAAACAAGTTATTTCATAACTAGTGTCTGGTTTTAAATACCTTAAGCAATTCAGATCTCATCAACTTTTACAAAAAGTGATTTTATATGAAACAGAAAGGAGAGACAAGAAAGCAATTCAGGATAAGTGCACTGGATCTATCATGGACCATCTCAACTGTCATGCTATTTCTGAGAGTGGATAGCACAATCCTTCCAGTATATGAATCCAGGGAATTCAAGCAAAAATTAATAACCACAATTACATGTCAAATTGAATCTCACTTATGGCAACCATTCCTAGAATTTTCTAGGTAGAGAATACTCAGAAGAGGTTTACTATCCCATTTGTCTGGAAAAAGAGGAGAAAAACAGAAAGAGGAAAAGAAAAGAAAGGAAAGGGGTGTAAAGAAGCTGATGCTCTCTAGTGTTTAGAGGTATTCTGTAGTAGACAAGTTCTCCCATCTGGTGTCTTCCAGATGTTCTGGGTATGATGCCCAGAATTCCTTGCTCTTCACTGTGGTGGCTGGGGTTGGTGGAAACAGATGCCCCATCAACTGAAGTCATTTCAATGAAGAGGTGTAAATTGTGTAAGACACCTTCATATATCTATACACATATATACATCTATACGTATATCTATACATATATAGGCATCCATTTCAGAACTCTTTGTTAATGTTCCAGAGTAGGGCTGCTGTGACACTGGAATTGGATGTATATCCATTGCCATTTAATGCCTCACGAATTTACTCTATATATTTAGGCAAAGAGCGAAACTGCTTTTCCATTAAATCTCATTTGCTATTTTAAAGGTAGCTTTCCTGCCATCTGTAGCTTCCTTGACCCTGCTCATTAATCAAGCTGGCATCTTCTGCATTTCCTCTAATTTGTAGGATATATTTTTCAACCCATTATTATCATGGTATTAAATGTAACCTCTGAGTGCCTCAAAGATTTGACCCTCCTAGCTCTTGCTTTCAAGTTTCTTTTAACTGATCCCTGCTTTCCTGTTTTCAAATATGATCTTGTCTTCAGGGAAGTTTCCACTTGTATATAAGTTGACTTTGATAATACTTCAACCACTGTCCCTGAGCAGTCATGTGTCCGACTAGAACACTTTCACCAGGAGCTGAGCACTATTCAGAATCAAGTCCCAGGCCATCTTTTCTTTAATTTACTTAATGTTTTATAGTTCAGCCATTCATATGCAAAAATATTGATTTTTCTGCTTTCAATTTCAGACTACGTTCCAAGTCATCTCTACTCTAGACTACAGTTTATCCTTTGATTCTTTTGTCAATCTCATGTTTACCTTTAACAATATGAAATTCAGTTACAAATATGATTTATTTTATCCTGGTCAGGAATGAAAGCGTGTACGCGTGTGACTCTAAGTGAAGCTAAGCTAAGTGGTTTTCTACAAGTGGAAAATTACTTCCCTCTGTAACTGAGCCACAGACTTTTGCACAGAATGTCTAATCATTTATGGAGGCACATTAGCCTTTGCTAATTAGATTAGTCTAATCTCTTTTCATGATATACAAGTATCATAAGAATCAGGATTACTACAACAGTCAAGATTTTTCTGCCTTCTTTCTTGTTGATTTATCTCTATAGGTCACAACAGAATAGTATCCTTTTTCTCTTTGAAGTACAGATATTTAAAAAAGAAAATTGCTATGACTGAAGGCACTTGATTTTTGGGTTCTGCATAAAAATGTTAGGCATGTGTAGTATGTACAGTCAAAAATGACCATTTCTGCAGTCCTTAAAATCTTTAATGGCAAGACACATTTTTGTGAGACCAATGGCATTTATTCAAAACTTTATTATTAATTTTTATTTACATTTCCCCTTATTCTTCCCCCAAGTAGTTTTTTTCAGACCATGGTTCCATGATTGTTGGTCATGTTTGTTGGGATATTCTAGGAACTATAGTCCAGATTTTACTACTACTACTACTACTACTACTACTACTACTACTACTGCTGCTGCTGCTGCTGCTACTGCTACTGCTACTGCTACTGCTACTACATCACCATCACCATCACCATCACCATCACCATCACCATCACCATCATCATCATCATCATCATCATCATCATCATCAATCCCCAGCTGTCTTCTCAGCCAGATCTGATACTATAACCACTGTGTTGGTTCTTTATTAAGTTTTCACTTGAATAAAGAATTCTAGTCAAATTTCTGTGTTAATTCACTGGACCAGCTTTGCACTGAAGAATCACAAACCACAAGATCTTTCATATATGACTGTTCTACAAGCGGTATATGGAGGTACAAATAGTGAAACTTGACCATTTTGCTTTATTTTCCTCTTCATTTTTAATAATCTCAAACACTTTTCATCCTGAAATTTATAATTTCTCAGAAAGAGAAGTTCTTCCCTAATTATACAGGCCACCTATTCCTAGCATAGAGGTGTAGTGATTCCCAACATTGTAGCCGTCTTCCTGTAAGTGTTAGAGATGAAGAGCTTCTTAGGAAAAACACAGATTCAGCTTTAATATGACTGAATCCATTGAAATTTAAATGAAGACTTTTAAGGGTTAAGCAGTCAAAGTTCTGGACCTGGCTAGACAAATTGGTTTTGGTAAATGGCGGTGGAAATATTGGCCGAAATCTTGTTGCTAAGCATAGTAAGTGGCTCTAGTGTAGGCCCATTGAATCAGTGGGGATTTGGTGCATCGACTCCTTTGTAAGTTCCATTGATTCAAATAGGCCTACTATAGTTATAATTTCTTTAGCAAGTTTCAACTAGTATAGATCCATTTGAATCAATGGAATTTACCAAGATGTTGACTCACCATATTCCCACTGATTCAGGGGGCCCACTCTAGTGTGTCTTTATGTGCTAAGCAATAGGATTGTATCCAGTGTCTTTGCAAATACAGTACTATCTCCTTGAAGTTTTAATTTTCTTTCTTATTAGGTGGGTAGTCCCAGGCTTGAACAGTGTTTGCATAAAATACAGCAGCTTTAAATACTTATGAGAATCTTGCCCCAGGGTGCACTTGAGACAATGGAATAAAGGTGCTTCTAAAAGCATTGGTCTATCTGAAAAAATGTCATGATGGCTTCATATTTCTCACCTACGCCATGTTTCATTTTACTGTCACAAGTTGGAGGAATGCCTTTGTAAAGCACAGCTACTGGACGTCAAGTCTTTCCTTAAATTCATTTGGAAATAAGAGACTCAAGTCAATTGTACCGCACAGGGGGTTACCACATAGAGGGCTCTTAGTGCAACTCAACGACACTGAGCAGGTTTTCAATTTTGCAGCACTTAATGGATGTATTCATAAAAAGAAAAAAAATTAGAAGGAGCAATGGGAAAACACAGGAGGAAAATGATGCCTGACCAACACGTAGTATGCCATAAAGATGTGAAATAGATCTGTGTAGCTGCCATATATAGCTTTTATCTTCTTGTCTTTGCAGTTTTAAAACTCCACCTGTTCATTCTGTAGCTTCACAGACTTATGAAGAAAAGCTTTTTTTTTCTTTTTTCTTTTTGGCAGGAAGTGAAATGACTGGCTTCATTTTAAAGCCCTCAAAAGTAGTTGCTCCATTACTGCTTGGTTTGTGCACTCTCAGTTCTGATAGTGTTGCTTATAAAGACAACTGCCAGATTGTAAGATCATCTGACATATCAAGCAAGGATTTGGCGGCAGTTGAAGCTGCTTCTTGTAACAGGGCTAATCTCAAATTTGTTTACGTGTGAATTTGAGGGTGGGTAGTGCAAAAGGCCCATGACTTTGCCCTTGCAATGTGTGTGTGTGTGTGTGTGTGTGTGTGTGTGTGTGTGCGTGTGTGTGCGCAATATCATACATGTGCAGCTCTAAGGTATTATCAGGCAAGGGCATACCAGCTAGCAATAGTATCTGTTTTCTTTTCCAACAAAGCTGGCATTGATGGCTTCCCATGCTCCCTTGGACTGATGCTATCTGATGAGATAGCAATATATTAGGGGATTACAGAGGCACAACAGTATCTTGCATTCTCTGAATATCACTCTTGCGTTCCTGCGCAATCACAATACCAGCTTTCAGAGGAGAAGGAGCTCTTTTTTTCCTTAGCCCATCCTCCTTCGCTATCAGCATCTCTCCTAATATGAATAGGTATCTCATAATTGAAATTCTGTGGTTAGGTAACTTCACAGGCCATCCATACTAGAGATGGGCACGAACCAAGAAAAATGTGATTTGTTCTGATTCATAATTTGTCAAGGTTGATGAATCATAAATTACAAATGCATGATTTTTTCTGACAAATCAATGAATCAATTCATTTTTGACTTGAAAATGCTATAACCCCCCCCCAGAAAACCCCCCTAGAGATATCAAATTCACAGGGAAGATTCCTCTGACTCTGCTCTACAAGCTCTGCAAGTTTGATGATGTTTGGAGGGATTGTAGAGGAGAGTCAGTAGAAGCTTCTCTGTGATTTGGTGTAGCTAGGTGCCTGGGGGGAACTTTCCTATCCCCTCCCGCATTTGTGGGTGTTTAACACAGCTGTCTGAAACCCAATTTTCACCAAACTTGCAGGGATTGTTGAGGAGCATCAGGAGAAGCGTCCTAGCAATTTTGGTGTCTCTAGGTGCCTGGGGGTTGTTTTATATCCAAATGAATCAACCAATCAAAAATCACTAAAAATCATTGATTCATATTCATTGGGGGTATTGATTTGTACAAATACGAATCAATGAATTAGCAATTTTTGAATGAATTTGGTGATCCATTTCTTAAATGTGTGCCCATCTCTGATCCATACTGCTACTGTATGTCTCCTAATGTCCACTGTCACCTGCTCACACTGCTTTTCCTTTAATCTAACATCTGAGACACAACCACTTTCTTTTTGAATGGTGTCACTTATGGGATGCTCAGGCAATACAATCAGCATGTCAAACACTGATTGTAGTGGGAACAGGTTAAGAGGAAGACACCACTTGTTGGGATTAGCAGACTACAGATTTGTTAAATGGGTTTGGCACAATACATTACTTATGTGGACCAGTGGAGAAAGAAGTGTACTCTTGTTATCATACCTAAGGAGGCTAGCAGGGCTTGCACAGAGATTTGGGGGTTTTTTTGGCACAATTCAGCCCACAATCAGACACATGTTCTTCTCACAGGGAGAGAGAACTGTAATGTATTTTTTCATTCAGTTTTCAATTTGGGTCTTTTCTAGCTCAAAGCTTCATTGCCGCAGACACTATTCCCACTTATGGGCTACTTAATCTTGTAGATGTTCTCCTGTCAGCCATATCTTCTAATAACATCTTTCTATCCTGCTGTTGTACTTCTTACAGTCATACTGTTTTTTCTACAAGAGTTGTGACAATAACAAAAGTTTTGGCAATAACCTATGAATAAAAATAATGAATCATATCAAAGTTCAAGCCTACCCAAGAGAAGAAGAAAAACATGCCAGTTCAATGGCCAATCAGGGCAACCATAAATATATGCCATTCTCATAAAGACTACTAATGATGGTCTGGAGCATATTCATCCTAAAATGAGTACGTACGTTGTGTTGCTAGTCTCAATTTACATTTGGGGAAGGTGGAAGGTGGCCTTTATGTGACCTAACTTCGCATCTCAGATCTCTCCTGAGCCTTGAGATCAGTCTTGGGCCTCCTATGACTTTCAGGTCTTGCTTGCCCAGGGCGATGGCAAAATCTTAGAAACAGCTGCCTCCTCCCTTTTCCTCCACAGTCCCCATAGAATTGTTCACAGAAAATAAGTGAGGATCTTTTATTTACTTGGGTCTCTGCCTGTTCCAGTTTCTGTGGACATTGATTTGCCCATCGCTCACAAAGAGGCAGCAGCTGATGTGATTCCCTCAGGTGGTAATTTAGTTCGTTAAATGCCTTTGATGCTACTTCCTTGCCTGTGGTCCCATCAAAGCTTCTCAGATCAATGAAGAAGTCTCTCTTGAATATTTATAATTAGAACATTTTCTTATTTAAACTGGAAACTGAAATGAATTATAGTAAATAAAAATAGCACAACAAAATAAATATGCCATGAAAATAATGGGGAACATACACGCACACAAAAGCAATAGTCACAACATTTGGGAAAGAGGAGGATGAAATGATAAATGGATAAGTTTTTATTTGTTTTTTAGAATAGGGGGAAGCCTAGGGGCCAAATTCCTATTTTGGAAGGTGTACATTCTAGTAATGGTATAGCTAGGGGTGTGGCATACAGACAAGGGCACAGTAGACAGTCACACCAAAGCGAATCTGGTGGAGACTGATGCAATTCTTGCCAGTGTGTAGATTCTCCCCCCCCACCAAGAATAAAATAATAGTAATAATAGTAATAATTGCACTCAGTCAAGTAGATTCTGTTTTATGGCGATCCTTTCCAGAGTTTCCTTGATCCCATAAGAGCCAGCCTGTGTGGCCTTGGGCAATGTACGCAGTCTCAGAAATGGTTTACTATTCCTTTCTTCTATGAATGCCCTGGGTCTGTGCAGCTTATGCAAGGCCACATAGGCTGGCTCTTATGGGACACAGTGGGGGCAGTCCAATACCTAACTCACTGAGCTATCCAACCAGCTTAATCATTCCTTACACGTTATCAGTCTCCATGCAAGCATATGATTAAAGATGGTACTGTCCATTCACTGTATGAAAAGCATATTATGTGAATTGTCTGTCTGCCAAACTTACATTCAGATTGTTCCCTACCTTAGACAAGTATGCTGTTCCTCATTTTATATACATATATGTTTGAATTTGCTCTTCCCCCCCTTCAGTGTCCCATATTCTGGTATCTATATTTTAGTATGATTCACGATAGACTGCACTGTGCAACTGTATTTCAAATTACCATATGTTTGTAGGGATGGGAGGGTGAATTTTATTTAGGATTCATCTTCAAAGGCTCCATTCCCAGTCTGAGAAGTGGAGATAGGTTGACTATTTGCTGTATCGACCATTGCCTTCTGGGTGAGTGAAAGTCCCACATGAAACCTATTTACATGTTTTGTCACATAAAACAGTCAGCTGCAGCTGATCCAGCCTGACATGACGCCTCCCAGCATAATGGAAAATTTAGTGGAAAGATGCCATGTATTTTGCCAATCTGCCATTCAAGGAACATTTCGAAAACAGATTCCTTTTAAAAGCTATTTCCTAGTGAAGGGTATTTCACCCCTCTTCACTGTGAGAAAAGGATACCCAAGATCCTTGTAAAAAATAATAATAATAACCCCACACTTGAGTGGCATGCATTCATTTGCCAGTGCTCTTACTTTGAAGCAAAGCAGAACAAGGCAAAGTAATTGAAAAGCTGAAGAACTGTGTATATGGCAGGCAAACCCCAAAGGATTTCCTATTCTTTACCAATCAAAACTCTGAATTGTGGACCAGGCGGAAATTTCTTACAAAATGTGTTCTGAATACTCTCTACTTAGAAAACCCTGGAAAGAGTAGCCATAAGTCAGAATTGACTTGACGGCACAAGATTAGAGACAGGCACAAATCAGAAAATGGTGATTCATTTTGATTCATTATTTTTCAAGGTCAACATATTACAAATTATTAATTTACAATTTTTCCCTGATGAATCAATTCATTTTTTGACTTGAAAACCCTATAAAATGGCCCCCGAGGCACCTAGAGATGACAAATTCACAGGGAGCCTTCTTCTGACTCTCCTGTACAAGCTCTGCAAGTTTGGTGAAGATGCAGTTTCAGACATCTTAGTTATAGAGTCTCCTGAGGAAAGTTCCCCCCAGGTACCTGGACACACCAGAATCACAGAAAAACTTCTGTTGACTTTCCTCTACAATCCCTCCAAGTTCAGTTAAAACTGGGTTTCAGACATCCAAGTTATTTGCCCACAAACTGGGTCCCCCCAGGAAAGTGCTCTTTAGCAGCTGGTTTGGGGAAATCCAGTCTTTACCAAACTTCCAGGGATTGTTGAGGAGAGTCAGGAGAAGCTTCCATGAAATTTTGGTGTCTCTGGGTGCCTTGGGGCCATTTTATAGTGAAACAAATCAACAAATAAAAAATCACTAAGAAATCATTGATTTGTGATTCATCAGGGCATTGATTCATATGAATACAAATAAATGAATTAACAATTTTTGAACAAATTTAGTGATTCATTTTTTAAATTTGTGTCCACCTCTACATAAGATTGTTATTGTTATTGTTTGTTGTTGTTGTTTAGTCGTTTAGTCATGTCCGACTCTTTGTGACCCCATGGACCAGAGCACGCCAGGCCCTCCTGTCTTCCACTGCCTCCCGGAGTTGGATTAAATTCATGTTGGTTGCTTCAATGACACTGTCACTTCATGGATTGCTGCCTTGTCATGGAGAAGGGGCTTGAGTAACTCAGTGAAGCTATGGGCTATGCCGTGCAGGGCCACCCAAGACGGACAAGTCATAGTGGAGAGTTCCGACTAAACACAATCCACCTGCAGCAGGCAGTGGCAAGCCACTCCAGTATCTTTTTCAAGAAAGCCCCATAATCAGAAACAAAAGGTAATTGTTATACATATTGGCAACATTCTATAACCCTGGATGTGATACATAAAACTGAATAATTCACCAGAAGCAAACTTATACAGGCTTCAAGCCACAGAAAATTCCTTATCTATGAGATTCTGTGTGTGGTTCATCACATTTTAAGGCATCTATTGCCTGAACTGGCTTATTCACCTATAATGTAATATATAAAGGCTCATCCATCCAAAGTGCAGGTATCTGGCATACTGATGTTACATGTGATAGATATACTTCATGAAACATGCCTAGAGTGCTTGCATTGGTAAGTATATGTGTGAATCATACTCCATGCAAATACAGCCATGGTTAGGCACATTAAAATATTAGCTGTCTGATATGGAGTTGGACCAAGGTTGGCGGTTATATTGGACTGGTAACATAGAAACTATGTTAAAAAAATTCATAATTACTCAATTGGTTTAAAGAGTGAGTTAAAGATAGGAGATTGCTTAGTTCACATGTTCTTTTACATATGGCCCAGTTTTCATACACATGGATGTGCGTGCACATACACACAGTCTGCCTGCAAACATACTCTTTCTCCTATCTTGAGACTGTTACCCAACATTCCATAAACTCTTTATTGCAGTGAGAGAAGAAAGAAAGACGCTTCCATGTTGAATAGCAATAATTCTCAAAGCTGTTATGGACTTTTCTTGCTAGGCATAATGAGTTCTCAGGAGAACAGGGGACTCTGGTTGGTTGATTGATTGGTTACATTATATCTTGGTGTTTCCACCACAAGTGGTGCTGAAAGGCAATTAGGCTGGTTTTGTGGTTGCCTATGAAGGGAGTAAGACAGTACAAAAATAATCACTTTATTTATGTAGGTTTTTAAATCTTTTTTTTCTCTCCTTGGGTTGATGAAAGTTTGGGCAGTCTTCACCAAGCACAGCAACAAGTGGAAGGAAACTTGCCATATATATTTTATTTGTTTTAAACAAATTTGTTCGTTACCCTTTCAGCCAACTAGAGCAAGCAAGATTTACAATAAAACTAAAGTAATAAAAAGGTTTACATTATTCAGAATAGATTTTTTAAAAAAACATTCAAAAACAGTTTACAAATTTTAAAGTACTGTAGGTCTAAAACGTGTTCGACAAAATTGTCAGAAGATAATTTTTAAAAGTCCAGAGAGCAAGAGAGAAAAGTACGAGTTGTAGTGTGCACCAAAACCTGAAGAGAGATGGAATCAACTTAATTTCCCTTGGAAGGAAATTACAACCGCATCTGACCAACAGATGTGGCGTGGTGATGGGGTGGCAGCGGTGATGGGGTGGCAGGGTGTTTTTTTTAATACCCCCCCCCCACAAATTGATGAATAACTTTGTTATTCATTGCTTCATGGGGGCAACTTCGTGACGACCCACAAAGCGGGAAGACTCACCAAAATGGTGAGTCATCCCCATCTCTAATGCTGAGCCCTGAGGAACCCCCCCCCTTATGCTAACTAGTAGAAGGCATCCTTCAGTCTCGAGAGACTATGGTAATGTGTTCTGTATGGAGGTCTTGGAACAGCATCTGGTGTGGCTGAGAAGGCCAATTCGAGAGTGACCATCCCTTCCACACTGAAGACAAATACAATCTGTCCCCTGTCCAGCTCCCTGGTTTTGCTGGTTTGGGGACTGCCTCTTTGCCTCGGCCTGCTGGACAAGGGTCTCTTCAAAGCTAACAGTCAGGAGGTTAAACAGCAGTCCCACAGAACCACTTCCTTAGATCATAGGGCTAGAAACACTCCAAAGCAATATATTCAAGTACCACATCAACAAACAGCTTAGAATGATACTACGGTTGATGGTATAAAATCTCAGGACTAGTCCAGCAGTGCCAGCAGACCCAAGACTGAGGGTACTTCTACATGGTTTCTAGGAGTACCATCTAGAACAGTGGTGTCGAACTGTGGCCCTCCAGATGTTCTTGGCCTTCAACTCCCAGAAATCCTGGCCAGCAGAGGTGGTGGTGAAGGCTTCTGGGAGTTGAAGTCCAAGAACATCTGGAGGGCCACAGTTCGACACCACTGATCTAGAAGATATTGAGCAACTATTCCATCTCATCCTCTTTAACAGATTTGTGATAAGGAAAAATGCATGAAGTAGTGGTAGGAAAACGTGAAGATTACAAACACTCACTATTCCATAAGAATCTGTAAATTCTCATCTGGAAGCAGCCTGAAAGTCTGACCACTATAAGCAGCTATAAGTTTCTAAGTCCAAGTTAGTCCTTTTCCACACTCTCTATTACCATGCCCAAACTTTTTTCAGAATCAAGTGAGACCTCTGTTCTAAATCGGAAGAGACAAACAGAACTGTTTCCCTAGCAATGAGCATGATGTTGTTTCCTTGGCAACATGATCCATATTGAAAGCTCTTTGAAACAGCTCTGACCCTCAAGTCTTCTCTCAGGTTAACAATTTGTCTGTCTGCTCACAAGTTGCTGGCTGTAGAAAGCAACAGGAAAAAAAAAAAAGAAAATGGGGAGGAAAGAGGAATTATTGATTATTTAATTAATTACTAGAACATAATTTTCATACTTTTCTTAATTACTAATAGCTATTTCCTTCCTTTCATCTATGTAGTCTTGTGGCAAAGACTGATTATTTGCTTATTAATATATTGCACTTTTAGAGTACCTAATAACTAGAGTTCTTTGAGCACTATAAAATATACTAAAAGCACAAAATGCAAGCAATAATGATAATAATAAGCAGTACCTAATAAAACCAAAGCAAACTGAGAGGTAAATGATAGAAAACACTGTAGCACATAAACTCAACAGAGCATTAATAACATCATAGAATCATAGAGTCAGAAGGGGCCTATAAGGCCATCAAGTCCAACCCCCTGCTCAATGCAGGAATCCAGATCAAAGTAGTCCTGACAGATAGTTGTCCAGTTTTCTCTTGAATGCCTTCAGCGTTGGAGTGCCCAACACCTCCCAAGGCAATAAACTGTTATACTGCTCTAACAGTTAGGAAGATTTTCCTAATATTCAACTGAACTCTGACTTCCTTCAACTTGAGCAAATTATTACATGTCCTTCACTCTGGGATGATAAAGGACAGATCTTACCCCTCTTCTGTATGGCCATCTTTTGAGTATTTGAAAAATGCTATCATATCTCCCATCAGTCTTCTTTTTTCGAGGCTAAACATGACTAGTTCTTTCAGTCTTTCCTGGAAAAGACAATTAAAAACTTGGCTATTTAGGCAGGCCTTCCCTCCAGTCAGCTAAGTCTTTTTATTTCTTCTTTCCTATCCTACTCCATCTGGGTAATCCTTTTCTTAAATTAAGTGTCTTAATTAATATAGTAATTGTATTTTTAATGATTATATATATATTATATTGATTTATTTTATGGTGTAAGCCGCCCTGAGTAGACATGGTCTAGAGGGGCGGGGTATAAATAAATAAATAAATAAATAAATAAATAAATAAATAAATAAATAAATAAATACATACATACATACATACATACATACATACATACATACATACATACATACATACATACATACATACATACATACATACAGTTTGGGTCTCCAGTCCCCTGATTATCCTGGACCTTGTTACTGTTTCCCAAATTTCTTCCAATCTTCTTGTACTTTTATAATGATTGTTATAAGCCTCAATTAGAGCTGCTTGGTTGTGTCTCCCTGGCTCTTCCAATTCAGCTGAAAGCCCTTGTGGTGAAGCTCTTTATGCTGTGGTCCTTGTGAGGTGCAACCCATCAATTGTCAGCAGCCCACCTTCCAGGAAGCATAGCCCATGGTCCCAAAATCCTAATTGCTTACATTAGCACTATTGTCATAGCTAGTTGTTCAACTGGAATGTTCCCCTTTTCCTTTTTCTGTTCCTCTTCTGAGTTCTGGTAGGATGGATGAGAAGATTATCTAGACTCCAGGTGTTATTGAGTTACAAGTCCCATAATCTCCTCACCCTCCCAGACCTTCAAAGTCTGACGAGTTCTTTGTAGTTTCTCTTTACTATGTCATTTGTTCCCATCAGTTTTTATTTTGTTTAGTGGAGGTTAGTCCTTTTGCAGTGCTTGAAGATTTTATGGTTCATGTTTAATATGAATCCTGTGAGTAGAATAATAGCTCATAAACCAGCTGTAAGATGTAATAGACATTACCTGTACATTTCACTCTGAGCAGAGTTTTTTAAAAATTTTTCCCACAGTTTATTTAATTTTGCAAAACATGAGCATGGATGTTAACATTAGAATCTTTTAGAGGTCATTACTTCTTAGTGCTGCCATAGTTTAGAACTGAGTGGATGTCATATGACAATGACAAACTGTTTCAGAACTCTATAATGGCCAAACAGTCCACAGTGGAAACAATCATATGTTTAAAAGAGCTTAATGATCGCCATGACCCACTCGAAGGCCTTGGAAACCTTTTCTCTTGACAAAAATTGAGCCTTGCATCTGATGTTCACCAATAGTAAGATAGTGCCAGCCATTTTTGAATTGTTTGAATCGTTTCCTAGTGATGCTCTGACTCTACAGCAAAGGATGTTGGACTGAACAGTTCTTCAAGTAGGTTTTTCATAATGTAAGAACAAGATCACACATCTGGAGAGTCATACAAGGTGCAGAGAGACACCATGGTGAAATTTCAATCTCTTAGATTTCTCAGAATTCATAGCTGTCTGGGATTTTATGGTTTTTCTTTTATTTATTGCAAATGATCAAGCAAACACCATATGCTGTTCTCCATCATTTTGGGTTTACTATTTCCCTTCGGAGACAGATGGAAATTTTCCAAATGATCAAGTGTGTGCTTAAAGGTTTTGTTGATGCCCAGCCCCTCGCATGATGTGACGTAGCCCTCGTGACTGCATCCGTCTCTTCCATTCGGGTGGGCAAAAGAGCCCCACCCTGGCGGCTTCACACCTCGCAGAGAGGCATGTCTGGGTCAAGACACTTTCCTAAGCACATTACAGTAGCCTCCTTTCATTTGGGATGAAGAAATGCCTCCAGAGGTTCAAAACTCAATTTCTTCTTGCCACATCAACATTATGGTTGCCGTCAAAGGGCTGGTTGTATCTGTGAGAATATATATATGTATCTTCTATTTATCATGTTAAATATAATCCTCATTCAGTTATCACTTTCTGACTCTTCACTGCTTGGAATGCTGGGATTAGAAGTCCCGCTGGACAGATTCCCAGCATGCTTGTGGAGCATTATGGGTGACTGAATAAGCCCCTGTGTATTGTATACTGCACACTAGCAGGCAACACTGTGAGGGCTACATGAGTTTGACGCATAAGTGACATGAGGAAATGAAAGGAGGGGTGATTCTAGGAGTGACCAGTGCATTACATGAGGGAGAAAGGCATGGCTTCATGGGAGGCATGCAGGCATGTGCTGTCTTGTTTCTAGAACATGCTCTTTTGCATCTGTATTGGCAAAAGAGAGAGAGCAGTGTTCCGGGAATGTGCCACAGGCTACATTTCACAGCTTTTGCCACCTTTTTTGCCCCTGCAGACAGAACTGCACAATGGAAAACCAATGGCAGCAGCACAAAAGTATGATTTCCCTGGCTTCACTTCTGCCAATAAAGGAAGGGTGTCGCTGGCAATTGCACCAGCAGCAGGAACTGGTGGCTGCTGAATATTGATAGTGGTGTTATTCAGTACAGCCCTCTGTGGGTGAGTGAGGGTTCCAGTATTGCCCACATTGACTCTGCTCATATCCTCTCCATGTGGATGGTGTGCCCACGATGGGCTGGATTGGACCCTTGATGTTTTACTGACAGCTTGACTTTGCAATTAGCCTGTTGGTGTAAGCTCTATTTCCCTCATTTAATCAACAATCCAACTTTCTAGAGATATTTACTATTGGAATGTATCTCAAACAGTGAGAAGTTACAGGACGCTGAGATGATGTCAATAATGTCGATGCTGCCTTTCTCCCATAAAGGGACTCAGGGTGGCTCACAACAATTAAAATGCAAGTAAATTTTTAAAAGGACCATAATATGCAATAAAAAACAATTAAATGTAAGATAATATTTCTAAAAAAGTGATGATACACTAAAATGATCTTTAAAAGCATGCTCAAAAGATCATAAGTACCATCTTGGGGAGAGTCCACCTTTGATGCTCAAGATAATCATATTTATGATAGATTTATTTTGATTCTCCTACTCTGCTTACTAGATGATCTGCTTAACCAAAGGAGTGGAAACAGTTCTGAGAATCAGCCAATGTCCAATTTACCCACGTTTGGCTTCTGTTGCTTGTAGTGGAATGTGCCTCATGCATAGTTACTTACTTTATATACTTGTATTTTGTGACTTGAAATGAAATGTGTGCTTAGCAATATGGAGCTTTCCAAACACAGCAGATGACATTCTGCTGCATGATTTCCCACCTCCCTTTTCAAATTAATCAGCTTACTTAGAAATGAGATGCAGCTTTTTCTTCAGCAGATTAAAAACTTATTAAAGAGTTACCCAGTGGTGCCATAGCTATAGTTACAGCTCTTGGTGTTTCCATTATACTTGGTTTATACTATGGTGAGCTAAAGCTTGGAATACTAATTGCCAGCTTTCCGGCTAATTAATATTTTTTCCCTAGAAAGGAATGGGCTTCCCCTGACCCAGAGAACATTATGCTTATTTCTGCAGTGCGTTCCCTCCACCAGAGGATACAGCAGGCCACATGTATGAAGGAGAGGCATCAATTTAGTTGAAATCAAACATCACCCTTTTTGCATTGGGATTTGGGAGGAACAAATGCTGAACTTGCATACTCAGAATGTGAAGGCATATAATACCTGGTTGTTTTCCTTAAAAATATTTGCCAAAGCTCCATTCATTACACCTGGGAGCATAAGGCAAACACCATAACTTTTGGCAACTAATTGCTGCATGTTAAGAAGTCAGCATTGACATAGCCTGTTGCATGGTAGGTTGTGTGTAATTTGGTGCACCACAGATAGTGTCTATGCTATGCGGGCTTCTTAACTTCAGCCATCTGTCTCCAAGCAAAAGCAAAGTGTGCTGGTTATATACCACTCCATAGCACTTAAACCAATCTCTAGGCAGTCTGCAATTTAATTATGCAGGGTACACATTATCCCCCCTCCCTATGAACTGGGGACTCAATTTACCAATCTTGGAAAGATGGAAGGTTGAGTCAATCTTGAGCCAGCTGCCTGAGCTCATAAGGATCAAACTGAGGCATATAATGACAATAAGATTTGAGCCACTGCATGTTTCTTTACATCAACATGGAGGGGGGTGGGAGAGAGATGGGGGCTAATTAACTATCACTTCTTCTGCTCATTGCTGATGTTGTTCATCTCTGGTTTGGCAGCTAGAGGTGAAGAACTTCAGCAGTGAGCAGAAGGATAGAGATGGGTGGGAATTTTGGGGAGCTGGTATTGATTTATTTACTTTTATCTTTTGTTAAATTCATGATCTTCCAATAAAGGAAAGAAATACACAATAAATATGGCAAATGGAACCAGCCATTACAATAGTGCTGTCTGTGAAGGAATCCTCCTATTTATAAGGTTTCAGCCAGCCATGCCTTCAGCACCCTGCCCCTCCCACTGCCCTCTTCCAATTGGGACTTGATTTCTCTGGTACTGAAGGTGCTCAAATATTGGGGGGCTGGGGACAGGAAATATTTGGCTCCTTTAGGCTGCTGTGTTGTGTTGTTTTGTTTTTGGTCAAAGAGATGTTGCATTGTTGTACCTCTGCAAAGCTTGTACTTCTACCAAGAACATTGTTGATCATTTCATTTTGCTTCTCAGTACTGTATCCCTCTTCCAGTTATAACTGGCACTCACCATCTGAAGTTTCTGTTTGAAGGGATAATACAAACTCTTTAAGAAAATCTTTACCACCCCTCAAAATTCCCACTAATTTCTATTCTTCTGCTCACTGCTGAAGTTCTTCACTAGAGATAGGGTATTTGTATTCATATCCCAAGAGATAAGAATACCAATATTGGCGCCACAGGTGCCTAATGAAACCAGGCCCCTCCCCCAGAACTGGTCAGTCCACTTACTGCTTGCTGCACAGTGCACGTGGCTGCTGTTCGTGCTGTGCCAATTGTGGAATTAGCCCAGCCGGTGCTTCCCCGCCTCTTGCACAGCCAACCAGTCCAGTAAGGAGGTGAGATGATGAGTCTCCCTGCTCCGCTGCTGAACAGTTGGCTGTGTGGGGAGAAAGGGAAGTGCCGGCTGGGCTACTTCCTCAATTAGCATGACACAAAAGATGAAGGCTTCGCATGCTGCATGGTAAGTGGTAAGTGGACCAGCCAGTTCTGGGAGGAAGCTCTGGTTTCTCCAGGCACCTTTGGTGCCGATATTCATACTTGTATTCCTCAGGATATGAATACCGATATTCCACTGCTATTCTTCACCTCTGGCTTCCAGACCAGAGGTGAAGACCTTCTATGACATCTGCAAAAGGAGGAGTTACTTCCAGATATGTGATGAAACTGAAAGCATTTATAGTAACGTTTAACCCTCCTCATTTCTCAGTGATTTATTTATTTACACTTCAATCTTCAGCCAAAAACAGGTTCCCAAAGTAGCTTGCAATATAGGTATTGACACTGTCTATGCCCTTAAGCTTGCAATCCTATCTATAAGATACAACACAGAAGGGATAAGATGTGGAGGAAGGAGGAGGGAAATAAGTTTCCTACTTTGATTTTGTGCTTCCCCACAAAAGATTGTGCTTCTCCACGAGACTGAACTCAGTGACCTGTGGGGCCCTTTCTGGCTTTACCATTGCCTGATTCTATACATTTGTTCCTTAGTCATTGGAGGTAGGAATGATGAAACTGTGCCTGTTTGTGGGGTTTTTTTCACCCTTTGTGGCCAAAATGTCAAACAACCAAGTACTTGCTGAGCATTGCAAATTAGACCTATATATGGGGGAGCACTTGACCTCAGCAATTCACCAAGACCGAAGAAGAAAAAGAGAAGGAGAAAGCAATGAGAATTAAGTGGGGACTCTGCAATTGTTTAGTGAAGCAAGGATGTGTATGACATTAATTAACACATTCCTTACGGCAAGCAATTTATTTGCAAAATGGGAGAGGTTGCAGCATCATCGTAATGTTTTGACGAGCAAGAAAGAACAGTCTGTGCTGACTGCAGACACAATTTTTTTAGATTAGCTTTTTGTCAAGATTTATACCCATAAGAAAAATAAAACAAAAGGGTTTATAATCCCAGAGCACTAAATCTAGGCACTTTGGGGGGTGGGGTGGGGACTACAGATGAAATGAATTATTTTTTCCTTGAAAAGACATGTTGCATGGACTGTAAACAAAACATTCTTGAGACTAATCTGAATCTGCTGTCTTAAGGCCTCTGCCAGACTATAAGGTCCCACTGTTATGTCATATTAGATGAAAATTCACAAAAGTGCCTAGGGAGGAATAGCTCCACAGCAGAGAACAGACAATGCAGAAAGAAGGGGAACAGGATGGAAGCTAGTTCAAAGTGTCTCAGCATCGTATATCATAATGGAACCAAGTATCCTATCTTGAAGTCTGAACTCCGCTCTTGTGAATATTGGAGCATGTATTTTTAATCAAGCTTCTTTTCAACCTTTTTAAGAAAAAAGAAAAAGGAAAAAAGGAAAAAAAGCCTTCAATGCATGAGAGAAGATATGCTGTAAAACCTGCAGCTGCTGATATGTTGTTAGATTGTGATACCTGTCACCTCTGGCCTTGGCTATGGTGGCTAGGACTGATAGGAAGTGGAATACAGAGGTTCCCCATTCCTGGGTAAATCCATAAATGCACGTTCTTCTCCCTGAAAACCCTGATTCTATTCCCTTCCCTTTCTTCTGAGGGTTTTTTTTTCTGTATCAAAGATTAAGCTGGAAGCTCTTCAGTTGAGAGGTCCAATCTGCTGTTGCCTGTAAATCATGGTGGGCAATAAGTTGCTTCCACCCTTTCTTCTACACCCATCGCCAGACCCAAAGCAGTTTCTTTTGCCAATTATGCTGTGCCACTGGAGGCAAAAAAGAAAAGAAAAGAAGAAAAGAAGAAGCGGTGTTATCTCTTTAACATAAGGTATGTGGAGAGAACAATTTTTCTTCAAGGGAAGACACATGGACCTTCTAAAATGTGTATGTGTGGGGGGAGAGGATTACAGCCGCAGATTAGAAAGGTGTGGGAAATAATAGCAAGTTTGAGAAAGAGTGCCTGAAAAGTTGGAGCCTGAACTTTTTATGGAAGGATACATGACAAAACTGAAGCTGTTGTACTTTGGGCATGTCATGAAAGGACAAGACCTATTGGAAAAGGCAATGAAGCTATGAAAAGTTGAAGGCAGCAGAAAAACAGAAAGACCGAATATGAGATGGATTAGCTTCATAAATGAAGCCAGTGTCTTGAACTTGCAAGAGCTTAGTACGGCTATTGAAGACAGAACATTATGGAAGCCGTTTATTTATAGGCCAGAATCCTGTTACTTATAATAGTAAATTGCACTAGAGTGCACCCATTGAATCAATGAGGATTTGGTGAGGCAGCTCCTTTGTAAGTTTCATTGGTCTTACAGTAAGTCACAGTTAGAGCAATCCTACTTGAATCAATGGAACTTACAGCGGCATTGACTCACTAAATCTGCACTGATGTAATGGCCCTACTGTAGTGTGCTTTATTACACTAAGCAACAGGATTTGGGCCATAGGATCATTATAAATCAGAAGTAACTTGAGAGCCTGTAACAACAGTTTGTTCAGGAAGGCAATCTGTTCCTCTTGTTTCTTTCTCCAAGTGAGTTCATCTCCTTCTGCATGGCCCAGTGTAGATAGTATAATAGCCTCATCTGGCACCCTAGCTGTTATCTCTAAAGTACCAGGTGAAGACTTTTTAAAAAAAGACAACTTCTACCCAGCTATTCTAAACAACATGTACTTAAAAAGAGAAAGAGAAAAAAATTGGACTCTCCACAGCTGAATTGTATTATAGTTTATATTCCGTGCTGGTAATTGTTGTTTTTATTCTCTGGAGCTAGAAGGAAACGTTTTATGTTTCATTTGATTGTTCCTCTTGTGTTTTAATTGTTGTATATTACATTTCCACATTGTATTTTACTCCTGGCTTTTGTTGCCTACTCAGAGAGCATATGCTGAAGGGCAACCATACTGTATATGTTCAGTAATAAGCAAGTAAACAAACAATTATTATAAACATTGTGGGCACAATTTCCCTAAGCAAAGTGTACGAGATGTTCTGTCTCTTGAATACCACCAAGGCAGAGCAATATTGATCTGGCCCGAAATGCTTGCATAAGCATTAAGTAGAGTAACCATGGCTATTTGAAGCTGAAGCATCTTAGTCTCAGAAGCTGGTTACATAAGTGGGGAAAAAACACAACCATATTTAAATTGGGTTTAAAATGTTTTAAATTGGTGTTAAAAAGTTGGATGCACAATACACGTGGAAGCACAGATTATTTTCACAGAGAATTGTGTGTTTTTGAGTGGTAATGAGCTTTCTTTACTCTTCCACTGGAGAGTTGTTTATTTTAACCTGAATGTCAAATCAACCTAATTTCTAGCAATTTTCCATATGTGAACACCTCTGTCAGCATCAATTTTTCCTGAATTGGTTTTGTCAGTCTTTTTGAATGTGAGCAAAGAAGGGATGGACCATGTGGATACAGAGAAGGAGAAGAAGCACTGCTGCAACTGCAACATCCATTGATGCCAATGCTGCGCCGGGCTCGGGTGGCGCATACCTGGCTCAGGGGCTCATCTTGCTGCCAGGAGACCAGTGGAAGAAGTGTGTGCTTATTGCTTCTTTCTGCTCCTCCTCCTCTTCTTTCTTGAGTTTCTTTCTCCCCCTTTTGTTTCTGGCCTCATGAAAGCAACACCCAAGCCTTGAATGCCTCTTCCTTTTGTTCTGTCTCTGTTACCTTCTCTTCCTCTCCCCTTTTTTGGGTGTGTGTGTGGGGATGGACTCAGGGGCTCTTTTTGGAGTCACTTGCTTAAAGCCTACGTGAGCACTGTATCACTTAGTCTCTGAAAGAACCATTTGTTTGGGACTGTATGAGAGAAGGAGGGAGGGTAAGAAGTAGATGAAGAAGGAGAGGGGAAATGACAAGAAGAAAGAAGGTCAGCTTTGCCTGGTGTGTAGTTTTGAATCCTCCATTCCATGCCTCTCTTCTCCCTTAAAAAACACCAGATGAAAGTTGCCTCAAGGGAATGCACACAGTAGTTCAAATACCACATGACTACTATGTGACTTTAAATCGCTTTCAATAACATGGTTGCATATTTTGAGATATTTCAGTAATGTACCCAGGCTCTCAGACAAATGGCAGGTTGGACTGGAACCAATGGCAGGCAGAGCCATTGCAAAGTACTTCTGGTTTTGCGACCACCACCTTCCCAAAGTACAGTAACAGGACTTTACTGTTTGATGTCTACTGGGTACTGTGTGTATCATGAAGAACTGAAGAATAGAGGTGTAGCATTCTCCATTTATTAGATCTATGGTTCTTGTTGTATGATGTAATGGTTTATGAATATTCATGTTGCTGAGAGGCAGAGCCAAGAGAGATGCTATTAGAGGTGGAGTCAGGGAGACAGATTAAGTCAGATTGAGTCAGTGAGAGAAATGTAAGAGTCAGGCAGGAGAGAAAAGCCAGACAGAGTTATAGAGTGTGTAGTTTGGGAAATTTAGGTGTGATTAGTTACTGAAAATATTTTTTAATCTCTGTAATCAATAAACCAAAGTTTTATTTTAAAGAAATTGAAGTGTGGACCTGAATCTTTCTGAAGTAATGGTGATTTAGAGATCACCTGGTGGCAGCAAGTGTAAAAGGAGAGAGTGTTTGCCTTCGTGTGCTCTGAGGCTTGAAGGTCAAGCAAGGGGCACGAGGGTGGACGCCACAAGAGGGGAAATAAAGAAATGTGCCTGCACTATTATTAGAGGAACATAGGCAAATATGTGAGCAGACAACTTGCCTATCCCTGTAGAAAAACCTTTATTGAACTGTGCATTTCTTTGTAGGGGAGAAAGAACAGTACTGGAACTGTTGAAAGGATCTTTAAATAGAGAAATCTTTTCTGGACATTGTTTTTTAAAAGGGATCGTTCAGCACTGAAGTGTTTTCAAGAAAGGGTGACAGAGAGAAATCGTAGCCATCAAAGTTTCTTACAGTGCCGCAGAGTAAGCCAAACAATTATATAGGTTCAAGGAACTTGAGACAAGTTGCGTTTTGGGCTCCGACTGCCAGAGTATTACCACCAGATTGGCCACTAGCCATGGGAAAATTCATGAGTCCAAGACAATCCAAGTTGTCCAGGAAGAACTGGCGAGATAGAGATGAAGGCTGAGTGAGGAAGTAAGGCAGCCCATCCATAAGGCAGAGCAGCATAGCTCTCTATTCCTTGCAAAGAAGGCTTGGCAAAAATGTTTTGGAAACTTGAAGTCAGAGGAAGGAATGAGGTTCAATACTTCAATCATTTTCCTTTCAGACTATTATTTGCCTTTTCTGTCTCTTGCTTTGTTGGTGCACTGAAGCATTTCATGATGCTCACTTTGGCACTTGCACATGCGACTGTACCATTACAGAAAAGAAAAGAGCAGCCCTGTCTCCAGACATATGAAGCTGCCAGATCTATTGAAGATCTTCCATAAGAATTATATTCCTCTCTGAAAAAAGAAAATGGCATGCCTCATAAACTGCTGCGGCAAGGAAGCTGTTGCGTGCATTATTCTTGGTTGATTTTTAAAATGCAGAGTGACAGGTGCACAGTTATGCAGGTTCTTGGTTTCTGAGTAAGAATTTGCTCCTCCCCTATCTGATTGCTAGTCATAACAGCATGTGTCCCTTCTCGCATGCATTCTGATTCTAATAACATCTTCTTATAAATGAATCATGCCAGTTTTAATAGAACAGGTCAGTTTCACGCATGATCCTCTTTGACTGTAGATATACTCTGGCTTTCAGGGGTCCCCCTGTATGCTGTAATGTGTGCCAGTCACACAAGTATCTGCAGTCAGGCATCTATTGTTCTGGAGTCTCTGGACAGAGTGTGGATATTTGACTAAAAAACTCTAGCCATGCAGTGGAAAGTGGAGGGACCTACAGAGAAGAATTAGCTTCAAGTCCCCCCACAGTACGCCACCCATTGTTATCTCATCAACTGGCACTTACCATCTCAACTCACTCTGAGACATGGGTAGGAGAAAGAATAAAAGTTCCATTTACTCACAATTCTGAATAGATAAAAAACTAGCATATTGTAGAAAAATGACTGGTTACAGGATCGTGGCTTAACTGACTCATAATCTGCTTCCTGACTATGCATACATGACTAACTGTAGACTGCATTCTAACACAAATGGAAACATTTGTCAGACTGAAGAAGAGTTAAAAAAAAGATTCTTAGACAGAGAGACGTGGCTGTCTTCAAAAATCAGAGGCAGCGAGGGAACAATTGGTTACTGCTGGATTGACAGTCACCCCAGCCTAGAAAGGTTCCTTCCAGCCAATGCCTCTTAAAGGAATCATATGAAGGTTGCTAAAGCTCCAACAGAATCTACTTCAATTACATTCTGCTATTTTTTGACACTTATTTTTTCTAAACACACAAGTCACCATTAAATTGACATAAAATCAAGCAGTTTATGATGTACTTTTGATGTAGAGTCAAACAAATGGAACTTACAACAGTACATTGCAGATGGAGTCCTGCTGTTTCAGATTCTGGCCAGTCTGCCCATTCCACTCCACTCCACTCCTTTCTTTTTCTGTCCCCCCACATCTCTCTTTCTACATCCAAGAGTCAATTCTTGGTTCGCAGCTACTGAATTTGTTTTGGGGTTCTTGCCACTCAGCCCCTTTTCTTCTCAAAATGTATCTACTTATTTATTTAGAATATTTATTCATCCTGTATGAGAAGGTCTCACGGTGGAGTACGATAACAATAATTTAAAACTTATATTTTTTAAAATATTTCATGAAAAATAATTTTGGATGTTTAAAAATATGTAAGAAAATTAAACAATTTATAAACTAGTAAAAATCATTAAAACCATAGACATTACAAAGAACTTCCCAGGTTGGCAACAATCTTCTCTCTTGGTGCCAAAAGGAAATAATTCTGATATAATAACTGGAATCCTGTTGCTTAGCATAAAACTGTACTAGAATAGGCCCATTGAATCACTGGAGATTTAGTGAGTCATCTTCTCTGTAAGTTAAGTTTTAGTGCTTCAAATGGGCCCACGCTGTTGGGTGGCAGATCTAAGAACAAACAGTGTAGACAGAATAAATTTTTTTGGGGGGTGGGGTTCCTTCTTTCTTGAGAATGTGTAGGCACAATGAAGAGTCCTCACTGGGTTCTGATTGTAATTGTTAAGTGACATATGTCACTTCTGCTTGAGGCATGGTTTGGCTTGTGTCATCACCCACTTATCTTCCATAAACTAAGGGTATCTGTGGCCACCACTGCACAGGAATAGATGCTTGGGGGTGGCTGTACTGCTAACTCCTTTCCTATAACTATTCTACAACAAGACCAAGGCCTCAGCTGAATTTGTCAACTGGAGGATTGATTTCTGATGCATTTCTGCAAACCTTGGGATGGCCCTAATACATCATTCTTCTCTCCTTATACATTATCTTTGTATTTTGATGGCACCATTTTGACTACCTGAAGATCTGCATTTATAGAGGGCTTTCACTGATATTATATAGGGCATTGGTTCTTAACCTTGGGTTACTCAGGTGTTTTTGGACTGCAACTCCCAGAAGCCTCCACCATCAGCTCTGCTGGCTGAGGTTTCTGGGAGTTGCAGTTCAAAAACACCTGAGTAACAAAGGACAAGAACCACTGATATAGGGCACCATCTATACATACTAAGTAACTGACATCCTCAATTTGAGTCCCAGGGTGTCCATACTTGTATGCATTCCTCTACTCCCCATGAAACAAATGATTATATTTTTTAACCTTGCAAAGCAGTAAAGAAGTACCATCATTAATAACCCCTGTTTAATTGGAGAATTCTTCAGAGATACGTGCTATGGTCTCTCCAGAGACAACAATCACAATTAGCACTATGAACATCGTAGCTAAAATAAACCTGTGCTAGAAACAAGAGGAAAGAAATAGAAATCTCCTTAAAAACCTATTTGCCTTTTGTTTGTTTTGCAGACATCTGGAAGTGTGTATCCCCAAACACATGATTACTTCCATAAAGGTTTCTGGCAAAACAGAAATTATATAGAAAATGTTAAGAATGTATTTTCCATTGTTAAGTATTTTGTTCCTCTCCTTCAAGATTGAAATTGTTACTTTAGAAGAATGGTAGAAAAATTAGTGTTTATGCAATGTATTGAAAATATATAGAATCTACTAAGTGCTTTAAATTGTTACTGTTAATTCTCATGTTGTGCAGCATGAAAGCTATACATAAGAGTTTGCTTTTTGACTGTGATTCACAGCCTTTCTCATTTGGTAGAATTATAGCTTTTGGAAAACGACTTGAAGCCTCAACTCAGGTTAAAAAGAGGTAGAGGAGAGGAGAAAAAGGAAAGAAAAATAAGGAGCCATGAAAGCTAACTGTGCTGAGGTTGCCACATTTGAGAAATTGTTTTTATAAATACCGCACTTATTTAACTGGAGAGTTCCGAATCACCACCAGAGAAAGAAATGAACACAGTGGAATTCGTATACCCCTCTGGATCAAGCCATACTATTCATATGTGACTTGTGTCTAGAACAGAGTCCCAGTTTGGGGGTGAGGTACCCCCCCCCGGTTCATTCCATGACGTGTTCCTGGAATTGAACACATATTTCTTACCTGTCCATTAGTGTGAAATTTTGAAGGATTTTTCTTTCAACACACATGAATTCTAGCTTGTTAACTACCATGCTTTGCATCAGAATGGGCATATTCTGGGGACCAGGGCCAGCAACCCCATCTCTTATGTTGCTGTATACGTTTCGCCGGAGGCAAAATTAAGAACATCTTACCAGGTAAATACGGTTCATAGGAACCACATTTCTTATTTTTACAGAAAATCATGCTCCCAAAAGCATCCTGGAAGCACAGTCCAACTTATTTATGTGTTAACCCCTCCCCCTCATGCAAGTCTGCACATCTACTCTGGCAACATTTTTACAGGACCAGGTAATGTCATTCAGCACTTCAGTGGATTACTTCATTTGTACGTGTCATTTTCTGTTAGCAGTATCTGTCTGCATTCCATGTACGATGAAGAGGACAATCTCTGTGCAAACAAACAATGGGACAAGAAACTGATGTCAGAAATTGCAGTTTAAATACTCCTATTTCTGTTATCAACATCATGTCCCCTTTTTTAGTTTGCATGGAGACTGTCCTTTTCATCCCATTCAACTGGTGGGAGAACACATCATCTTTCCAGGACACTGTGTCATTTATCTTTGAACAGATTAAAGTAGCCTTTTAAAGATGATGAAGCTTCAACGTGATACCACAAGGAGAGAATGGTGAATTACACTTTATTAGGAGGTTCTAGTCTACAACCAGAGATTTGAATTGGGACAGTAGCTTCTTAACAAAGTACATCTCCTAACTAAGTTAAAAACAACATGTGCTAATTCAGTTAACAACTCTGGGATGTTTTGCGACTGGCTAGTGTTAATGATATAAGAGTCAGTATCAGTAGTTTCTGCACCTATTTTCTTTCTGTCCTTACTGTCTACAGTCCAACCTCAACCATGGGTAGACTGTATATCTGTGTGAAACTCTGGATAATATTTTGCCTTTGCGGGACTGACTACAGCTGTGTCCCTGTACTAATTTGGATTCCATCCAATCTATAATTGCTTGCCTTAATGGGAGCCAAGAGATTCTGACAGGCTGGCCAGATCACCTGGAGGAAACCGGCACCAGATATTATGTCCTTCAACAGATGCAGCAAGAAGGTTCCCTCCAGGTGATCAAAAGCTTTTTCAGCATGATCAGCCAAAACAGTAAGAGGACATCATGACTACTGCGGAAACTGATGATTCTGAGTGTTTCCACACCTCACATTCCAGCTAAGTATCTCTGTGCTATGAGTCTGCTTTGACTGGAATAGTAAACCATCACCTTTTTCATATGGCAGTTCCTTTAGTAGGAAGTAGTATCCTAAGGATGTGATTTCCGAATGCTATTTTCATGCCATTGTACTCCAACCATCTATTATTCTTGTTCTTAATTTAAAACAACTACTATTTTTATTGCACTGATTTTGAAGGGTATCGAATGATTTGCTCACTTCCTATACTAGTATAGAGCAACACATTATCTATTAGTTGTACCTTCTTTGGGCTATTTTTCTGTATACCCTTTTTGTATGGACAAAACACCTATATAAGAAGAACTATGATATTGATATGTAGATTTCTTATAAATGTGTGCAGAACCCACGTGTGTATTTTGCTGCATATTATGCATGGCATGCACCTGCTGATAATTTATGTATTTATTTTATTTATTAGATGCCTATCCCACCCATCTAGACCAAAGGTCGACTCTGGATGGTTTACACATTTAAAAACAATAAAACTAATAAGCACATATTGTAAATCCAAGATGGCAAAAGTATAAGGAATTAAGATAAGGCAGGAGGGAAAGCCTGCCCCAATGGCCAGGTTTTAAGTTTGTTCCTGAAAACACCCAGAGAGGGAGCCAGGAGGAGCTCTACTGGCAAGTTGTTTCAAAGGTGAGGGACCACAGCCAAGAAGGTCCAGTTCCTCGTTCTTTCCTTCCAGACTTCCCTTGGCATTACGCCCCTCAGCCGCCCGGCCTGGCTGGAACAAGTGAACTGGGTGGGAGAAGACGCTCTGCCAGATATTGAGGTCCTAAACTGTTTAGGGCTTTATACGTCATCATAAGAACTTTGAAACCAATGTGGAAATGAATGGGCAGCCAACGCAAGGTGGCCAGAGTGGGGGAATTACTTTTCACCGCAGTAAGAAGTCTGGCCGCCACATTCTGCACCATCTGAAGTTTCCGCGTCAGTCTCAAAGGCAGACCCACGTAGAGCACATTACAGTTGTCTAATCTTGAGACTACGAGAGCATGGACCAAAGTGGTGAGTGCCCCCACATCAAGATAGGGATGTAGCTGGGCAATCCGCCGAAGGTGGAAAAAACACAGTCAAGCATCTTCTATGGGCAAAATAGCAGGTCCCACAGCAGTATTGATTATTTTATATCGACAAGTTGATTTGAAGCTTGAAAGAGAAAAGCACAGCACAATCTCTCTATAGTACAATGTCCTGCTTCAAAGAACTGCTGGATAGCTCAGTGGCTTAGGTATCTGGTTGTGGAGCCAGAGGCTGGGAGTTCAATTCCCCACTCTGCCTCCTTGACAAGGGCTGGACTCAGTGATTTGAAGGGTCCTTTCCAGCTCTGCAGCTCTAAGATTATCATCATATTCATCTCCCATTATCACCAGCCAACATAGACATATACTGTAGGAGTCCTAGTGAAACATATCTGGATAGAACTGTGTTGGACACGGCAGCTATAAAAAAGTTAAAATCCCCCCCTCTTTAAGACCCCTTTAGGCCTTCCATCTTTCACAATCCACTTTCATCATCTCCAGACTAGATTCTGTTAAAGGCCTTTTCTCATCATGTCACTTCTGCTGCTTCTCAGCAAACAACATCTGGGCAAAATCTATCCCTTTTCTCAAGCAGAGCATTCCCAGCTGCTACTGTTTCTTTTATTCCCCTCTCCCATTGCTTATGACAGCACTTGGTCTGACTGCTAGGTCTGATTAAATGGCTTGAAGGTGTGAATTAAATGTCACTTAAATTCCCTGTCTGTTCCAGCCTTGCAGGGACAACATGAAACGGAATCTGAATGCCACAGAGCACCCTTTTGCTCAGAAGTGTTTAAACACCACCGTTTCAGCAAAGGACTCGGTCTCTTCAAATATGGTTATCTGCCATCTCAGATGTGAATAGCTCTCTTAAATTATGTTTAAGCCCAGCGCAGAAGCCCAGAAGTGAATTTCTGTGAGTGAACTGATGACACTGAATATGTATCTCCTTTATCCCACTCAAGACAAACAAATTAAATGCGCTTAAAAAAAGAAGCTCGACTCTATTTAGTGTGTTAAGACCTCTTTTTTTTTTTGCTGGTGTTGTTTTCCTTTCAGAAATGATATTGGACTCAAATTTGGAATCATGAAACATGAAGAATATGTGTGTTTCCTCATGCTTTCAATGCAGTTAATGGTTTCATTTTAAATTTCATACGACCTTCCATCCCTAGTCCTTTCTGCGGGGGATATGCACGTAATTGCTATGCAATCCGAATTCTTAGAGCGGTTGGCATAATCTGAAGTCTGTAGTCAACAGCCAGAAGGCGTGTCAGGCAGAGTGTGACCAAGAAAATAAGACAAGTGATACAGCATTGCATGCTCTGTGCCACAAATCAATGGCATAACGATAGGCATGGCCAGTGTTGCAAATAGACAATATGCAACGACTTTGCTCTGGACAATGGCGTGCATGGGTGTGTGCTGTGGGGAGATATAGTTTGAAAGGAAGAAACTTACCACAGCAATTTGTAATGAATTCTGACTTTTTATGCCTCAGTCATAAGCATTTGCAATATAAATGAGAAGAGTGTCTAAGAGATCCCAGTATTGGCCACCTAAAAGAAGCAATGGGAGCTACTTCATTTTTTGTCAGGGTTATCAAATTTCACACCATATCTGTTTGTACTGCCTTTAGTTGTAAGTCTTCTTCCTTTAAAGATCTAGGTATTGCTCCATTTTTTTGCCATTCTAATTGGTGTGTGCATGCAAATTTTAATATGTTTCTAAAGCAGTGTAAGAATTATCTGCTGGCAAATTGAGAACTGAAATCTGAAATAGCTTACCATAGTTCAGATGAGACTTTCCATGGTTAAAAGAGGGTATGAAGAGGAATCTAGAGAACCTAGACAAAAAGGTTTCAAACTGGCATTTTTAAAGCTAAGAATCTCTTT
The DNA here is from genome assembly GCF_051106095.1 of Pogona vitticeps. Taxonomy (NCBI): domain Eukaryota; kingdom Metazoa; phylum Chordata; class Lepidosauria; order Squamata; family Agamidae; genus Pogona; species Pogona vitticeps. Next base: position 72,690,733 of record NC_135786.1, on the reverse strand, counting down.
TGCAAAGTAACCAAGTTCTGGATATTTGGGGGTGAACATCAAGTTTTAGATGCTATTAATTTGTTTTGGTTCTTTTAATATTTAAATCTTCATGTATAAGGAAGTGAGCAGCCTTAGGCTTTTGCTTATGAATGTAAGGAAATTGCTGCCTACGTACTTTGCTGGCTTGAATATGAAGAGTACATAGTTTCACATACAACAAACCACAAATGTACTCTAAATATTTTCAGTAGGTTCTTTTGGTGGTGGTGAAAAAATGCTCATCTTTATCCCTTGCATTCACATTTTGCTGACAACTCACTGTCTCCACATTGCTGAACCACTCCTTTTATGCTGGTTGTTCTTCTAGCAATGTGTGCTGAGCCAATGGCACAATGAAGATGGTGGTGCCATTTAGTTTTTTCAGGTTTGTTCATAGCATCAAGAAGGCCACTCAGAGTGAGGACAGTATTTCCTCTCGGTCAGGCTTCATTTCTTGACTCTGATTCCAGGGCTCATTGTTTCACATAATCTTTGGTTGTCCTCTGACAGCCTTTTTAATACCTTCCCCATGACAAAGAGGTGAACTTGAATAGCTGTCCACTTCATCTTAATTTCAGAATGCAACTCTATTGAGTTGTAACTCTCACATAAAATGTGGCTCCCAGGATGCTCTTTGGCATTAGGCATAGCACCCTAAGGACATAGATTTGGGGAACCATAAATGGTCTCCTCCTCATTTTGGGGGGGATTTTATGAGGAGAGATGGGCACAGGACCTCGTAAGATTTTAGTTTGTTTTAGTCTTAGAGGATAAAGTAATGTTGGCTGACATTCTGCCTCAGATCTGGCCCTTATGCTATCAGATGTGGCTGCATTGTTGCTCTTACTGGCATGGTCTGTAGGAAAGAAAGTTCTGCCATGCAGATGTAGCAGAAGAGTGAAATCAGATCCTGCTGTGAATATTTAGATTCAGGTGTCTCCGTCCTTGAATCTGATGAGGTGCATTCTGTAATGCGGCTTTATTAGAATGCTGTTAAAAATACTATTTGCTTCAAGTTTGCCATTAATTTTATCCTGGTTCTTGCTTTTACAGCATAGTGTAAATTAACACCTATCGTAAAGGAAACATCAACTGCTGCCGAATAGCTACTAGAATAATAAAGGTTTGCAGGCATAATTTACAGTGGTTAGAGTCTATTATATTTAGGTGCACATAGAGCTGTATATTTTCTCATCGACAAGCAGCAATCATTTTTAGTGATTTTATTCGAAGGTTTTAGCACCCTGTCCTTCTGGAGAGACACTCCCATCTCCTCTGGGAAAGGGGAATGTTGGAGCAGGAAAGAGATGTTAGAGCGTTTTAGCATGTAAGAGCCTTCTATGGCATATAAATAATGATGCCAATGTGCTTGTGAGTTGCATGGTCGTCTGGGGTCTAGTTGGGTTTCAGGTTTTCATCTATAAACCATCCAGAATAATGGTCACACTAATGGTGAGTTTTATAAATCAGAGAAACAAACAAATTAATTGAAAGATACGTATTATCATTTAACTATACAAGGGAATCTGGAATCTTTTGGTAAGAACATTTTCAAGAATTTATCTCAAGGATGATTGTTTTTAACCCCAGGAATTTCAGAACATGATCAGGATATACAGTATTAGATAAAAAAACAGAAACAGACTTACCATTTAAATGTTATTTGTAAAAAAAAAAAACACCACACAATTTTGGTTTCTTTAAACATATTGCCTACTTTTTCAAAGCGAGGCTTAAAAACTAGAACTGCTGGATAGCTTAGTGATTTATATATCGTGCTGCAGAGCCAGAGGTTGGGATTTGATTCCTCACTGTGTCTCCTTGACAGGGGGAATTGATGATCCATAGTATCCCTTCCAGCTCTTCAGTTTTTAAGATGATGATGATGATGATGATTAAATGGCAACAGAGAAAAGAAACTGGATTTTAGTATCCAAGGATATGGAATTATGTGGAATAGCTTGAACCTCCACAAGTGTTTTTTTTTTTTTTTTTTTTTTGCATATAGCAACTTTACTTGTGGGTTAAAATAATGCTCTGTACTGAGAAGGTCTTTAGAACATTATAGAGAATACTAGTCACATGGTTTGTATGCCGCCTCCCTTCAGTTGTGATGTTTGGGGGACCACACTAGTTCCTGAGCTAGTTCCATACTAGGGTCGGTCTGTCCCACATCTCTACTGGCTATTTCTAACTGAAGAGACTCCGAATACTTCCAGACAGAGAATCTGACAGCAAACCCGCTTTTCTCTGCTTGGTGACAGAGGACTGCAGAATTCACCTGGATTTGCATCCATACACTTCACTCCTTTTCCAGAATGCTGCACCTCTGTAAGAGATATCTAGGAAATCTTTTGAGAAACATTTAAGAAATACAGCTTTCCGATGGAGTTCATTCATGGTTGCAAAGTTTCTTGTTGATTTTGAGTTCTGACTGGGAAAATCTCAATTTAGACATGAAATTTAATGAAGAGTTTGATAGTGCTAAACTCTAGGGCTGGAAAAAAAAAAGAATAGAGAGAAACCCTGTTTTCTGTATGGACAAAACAACCCTTGGAAAGCCATAGAAAATGTCATGGTACTAAGCAACATAGGAGAAACATAATGTGAACTGTGGGAGAAATCCTGATAAAATAATTGCAGAAGCTATTAGATTACTTAGCAGAGATGCTCCATCTGGAGAACACTCTCTGTTTGGCAGCAAAATCATAGATTCATGGAGTTGAATGGTGTCAATAAGGCCACTGAGTCCAGCTCCCTGCTAAATGCAGGAATCCAAATTAAAGCGGATCTGATATATGGTTGTCTGATTTTTTTTTCTTGAATGCCTTGAGCATTGGAGCACTCACCCAAGGTAATTGGTCCCATTATTGTACTGCTCAAACATTTAAGAAGTTTTTCCTGATATTCAACTGAAACCTGACTTCCTGTAACTTAAGCCCATTATTACATGTCCTGCAGTCTGGTATGATTGAGAACAGATCCTGCTCTTCCTCTGTATGACAATTTTTCAAGTATTTGAAAAATACTGCTATATCTCCTGTCAGTCTTCTTTTCTCAAGGCTACACATGCCCATTCTTTCAGTCTTTCCACATAGGGCTTAGTTTCCATCTTAGTTTCCATCCCTGATGCTCTCCTTTGCTGGCATCCTTCTTAAAGTGTGGTGTCCAGAACTAGATTCATGACGATGCCTAATGAGTGCTAAATAGAGTGGAACTAGTACACAGAATTTGGAGACTATATTTCTGTTAGGTAAAGGTAAAGATTCTGCTTGACATTTAGTCCAGTTGGTCCCACTCTAGGGGGCAGTTCTCATCCCTGTCTCCAAGCCATAGAGCCAGCATTCATCCGAAGACAGTTTCCGTGGTCACGTGGCCAGCGTTGTTACCTTCCCACCATGGCGGTACCTATTTATCTATTTGCATTTGCATGCTTTCAAACTGCTAGGTTGGCAGGAGCTGGGACAAGCGACGGGAGCTCACTCTGTTGCGTGGATTCGATCTTACGACTGCTGGTCTTCTGACCTCGCAGCACAGAGGCTTCTGTGGTTTAACCCACAGCACCACCACATCCCTCCATATTTCTGTTAATGCAGTCTAAAATAGCATTTCCCTTTTTTATCAGTCACATCAAACTGTTGGCTCATATTCAGCTTGTGGTCTACAACAATTCCAAAATCCTTTTCACTCATAGTATTAATGAGCTATGTGTCCCCCATCTTGTAACTATGTGTTTGGTTTGTTTCCTTAGGTGTAAAACTTTGCACTTATCCCAATTAAATTGCATTGTGTTGTGCCCCCACCAGTGTTTGAAATTATGAAGATTGTTTTTAAAAAATTTTTTTTGTCTTCAAGGCAATTAGCTATCCTACTCAATTTTGTGTCATCTGCAAATCTGATAAGCATTCTCTGCACCCCCATCATCCAAGTCACTAATAAAAATGTTGAAGAGCACCAAGTCCAGGACTGAGCCTTGTGCTGTCCCACTTGTTGTCTCCTCCCACTTTGAGAAGGAGTAATCGATAAGCACTCTTGGAATATTACCCGCTGTATATTCGCCTGAAACTTGTTCTAGCCAACACACACAAGTTTAGCCTGCTAATCAGAAGATCGCGGAGCACTTTGTCAAAAGCTTAGCTGAAGTCAATATGTATTAAGTTTAAAGCATCCCTACAATCCAAAGGAGGTTACCTGATAAAAAAATTAGATAAAATTAGTCTGGCAGAATTTTATATCATTCAATTGCTGTGTTCCAGACATGGGAGACATCCCACCAAGTTTCTGTTATCTCCATCAAGTCATATTCACTCTCCTAGATTAAAATTTCTAGTTCTTCTTCTTTGTTTCCCATACTCCTGGCATTTGTGTGATTTGTGGCCTGCTTTCCTTTACACATTTTTATGAAGATTCTTATTTTGTCCCATTAGAGCTGCTCAGTCTGTTCATCTTACTGTACTTAAGCCTTCATCTGTCTTCACCTCTGAATCTGCATCTTCCTCCTCTTTCCAATTAAGTTTAAAGCCCTCCTGATGAAGTTTTTCACCTTGTGACCAAACACATTCTTCCCAGTCCTTCTGAGGTGGGACTGCCAGCAGTCCATCTTCGAGGAAGTAAAGCCCATGGTCCCAAAATCCAAATCCCTCATGTTGGCAACATGTTCATTACCAGTTGTTCAGCTGGAGTGTTTTCCTTTCTATTCCTTTTCTGAATACTAGTAGGGTGAACGAGGAGATTATCTGGGCCCCAAAAACCTTGAGTTTCCTTCCCAGAGCTTCAGAGTCTGATCTTTTACTTTTGTTGAGAGGAAACTAGTTGCATAAATTCCAGACTTCCAGATAGAGCATGTGGCGTAAAGCTAATTTTAAATCCAAACTAGCACATATCCATTGAGCGAATGGGAACTATGGGAACTTAGTTAAGTCTCATTCCTGCCCCATTCCCTTGCACTTGCACACTTTTAAAATGCTCATAAAGTTACATATTTTAAAAAAGCCATTTGGTAATTCATAAAAGCCCCCAAGTCATTTCTAGATTATTTTTATCCAGAGTTAGATCAGCAAATAACATAACAACAGTAAACCTGGACAGCTTGGCAGGGAAACAAAGACATATGGTTTTTAGTAAACAACTTACTCATAACTACAAAGGACAGCTTTGACTTGTCTCTAAATGTCAGCGCACAAAATATTTCCCGCTGTGAGGGAGTATGGCCTTTGCAATATCTTCTAAAATATTCGCCCCAATACCTGTCAGCTATACATAGTGACTTTATGGGGCATGATGGCTGCCTAACCAGTCAGAATGAGCATCAAATTGCATTATGGGACCATCCCGTTGTATCTGACTGCTGTCATACTCTGTCAAAGGAGCATCCAAACTGATTAGGTAGCACACGTTTTGAATACATTCATCCCACCTGGTAGCAGTTTCTAGACACAGTGCTATACTGGGTGGCAGCAAATGACAAGTAAGATTAATTTTTTTTCCAAAAAAAAAAAAAAAAAATTGCTCAGCCAGGAAAAAGGTGCATGAAATTTTAGATTCTAGACTGATTTTATTGATCTTTGTTCTGCATCCTGCACTGGTCTCACTGGAATTTTCCTCAGCATTCAGTTGATGTTCTTCTTATCCCCCTTTGTACCTGTGTGCATGTGTATGCATGCATGTGCATCCATGATTATGTGTGTGCCCGCATGTGTGCATGTGTATTCCAGGATTTTTTCTCTCTCTTCTTTTTTCTCTTTTTCCTCTCTTCTCTGCAAAACCTTGGTGCCATTTTGTGCCATTCTGTACTGGGGCAGAGTTTAGTGCCGTGGTACTTCTTAGACATTTTAGCAGGTGAAGCTGAAGCCCTTCAGTTTCTGCTCCCTCTCAGACTGCAAATGGCAGCTGCTCTGAAAAGGAAAAGGAAACACAAGAGTGACATCATCTGAATGCTGGGGGGAAATTCCAGTATGACCAGTGGGCAAACATTTCCCCACTTTCTCAGCTCTTGATTTGCAGCTTCCACATGGCACAACAAAATGTGCAAAGCACTTATATTCTGCTTGTTGTCCTTCTGCAAGTTTGCCACCTGTCCCCTCACATTTTTCTCCTGCAGTAATGAAGAGATAGGCTCACCACTGCCACCCAAGTAGAGAAAGTCATTTGTTATTGTAAGCTTCAGCAGAGACAATGGGATGATGTGCTGATGGGATGCTGACAGGTGCTGAAACACCTTTGTACTAGACCATTAACAGTTGAGACACTAAAACAGGTGAATAGTGTGCATTCCTTTCACCAAATGTCAGAAAAAGAAGCGAAACAAGATGGAACAAATGCTGTTTCTGGAAGAACCTCAAGACTCGTTGGCATGGAATTGTAAGTACTTAACACTGTCAAGTCTGTGTAAAACAACCTTTTAATTGTAAAAGTAATTGCAGCATTCTGTTCTTCTACATCTATGCCTAGTTCCCTGAAACTTCAGTTGCCACCCTGAGATCTCACGAGTCAACCTCCCAGGGAATTCATTGAAGGATTTTGGAGGTTGACACCTAAACAATACTAAGAATTGTAGTTGTCTGGAGAATGACATTTGGTTCCTTTTGAACCTATTGTTTTGAAACCAGTGTGTTTCAGAACTCTATATTAATATTTTCTACTCTACAGTTGCCTGATATTTAAATTTCAGAATCTCACCAGTGCTAAATTGTGTATTCCACAGTTTCCTGAACCTCTATATTGTGATTTTCTTTCCCTAATATGTTCGACAACTAATAGCTTCCTTTCTTTCTGAACCCTTGTTACATTTGTATTTTCCATGAAGCCCTCTATAAGGTCTCCCCCATTCACTTCCTCCTGTTTGCCAAACACACCCCAGATGCAATCAGAAATTTTCTGTGTCTCAAGTTCCTGTTGACATTTGCATCCAGGCAGGAGTGCCAACTGGCTTCTAGGACATTGTTTTGTGAATGCCCGCCCCATCCATGAAGAGAATGGGCTTGCATGGTGATTTTTCATTGGGGAAATAGCCTGTTTTTGTGGGAAGCCATCTGCTGACTGTTCTTGCTGTACCATGTGCTACGTGGAAATGGCCATAGCTACCCTCACTCCTTCTTTTTGTTACTGCTTTGCTTTCATATGGCTCCTTTTAACAGTGCCAATACACAGCAAGAGTCCTTCTGTGCATATTTGAGTGCAATTACCTTTCGGATAGATTACCTTCTAATGCTCCAGAATATATTGGGCTGCCTAGTACTGATTAGTTTGTTTAATATCTTGTACATCTTAGGCAACAAATACAGTCAGGTGTATGCCTTTTCTGCCATTTTCATTTTGCACTAAAACAGTGGCATGATAGAGGAATGACAAGCTTGCCTTTTCCATAGTTTTATCTTTAAGTCGGTCAATTTACCAATGAAAAATTGTGCCTCCCACACAAACATGCACAGGAGGCAGAATAAAACAAAACCCTGTTTGACTTCGTTGAGTAATCTGCATGTATGCAAATTTAAAACTCTGCACTGCTTAACACTGAAGCTGAGCTTTAAAAAGCCCCACAAAATCACTGACTGGGTGGTGGTCATTACCCTAAAAAAGTTGGGAGTAAGTGGAATATGATCCTATTTCTTTTCCATCAGACCTGAAGTCATTCCTTTCCTTTCCAGTCACTTTCTCAGAGTCTAGCCTAATTGCCCTGGTGGTATCTGAAAATGAAAAGGCTATCAATGGGACATCTTACTTTGTGGTGGGGGCGGGGAGGAGGCCACAACGTCCAGTGTACTCCCGCCATAACCATAACTCACAATTTCGGTGCATGGGTCAAACAAACTCCCCCCTTGAACCAGTGGCAAAGAAGGCACCATAAGCATCTCTCCTCAAAACATCGAGTGACTCTAAATAAGAGAGAGAGAAGGGCACCGGCAGATGTGAATGCTGATACAGTTTTAATGCCCTCAGCGGGGTAACAGCAGCAGTGATGCTATAGTACTTCCTCATGCTCACTTTGCACAGAGACCTGGCCATGAGCATGTAGGCATCTTCACCTACAACCTTCTACTGCCTCTAGGCCAGGACCCCAGGCCTTTTCAGTGTTTACTCCTTCCTTCGTTAGCTTTCAGCTTTGTCAGTATTGGGTGTATTATACTACTCACTTCCGCCCCCCCCACTTACTCCTAGTTATTACTCAGAGTTGTTATCCTTTAGGAAGAGGTGCTAATTTTTGAAGGGGCTTGCTCAGGCTCTGAATTTTTTACTCTTGGTATAAGGAAGAGAAGATGGAAAGCTCCCCTGAGAGTGAATAGGGCCAGGAGGTATTGCCATTCATTTTTTTCTGACACTCACCCATTATAGCACCTCTAGTTTTCAGTACCCTGTAAATTTTGGCACCTTGGAGTCGTATCCCATTCCTTCTACCTCAGGTATAGCTCTGGCCCCAGCTAACAGGCCTCTAGCCATACTGGCTGGAATATTTTGGAACTTGTAATAGAAAAGATGATCATTCATTCATTTGAACAATATGCTGCTTTCCTCCTAGAATTGGAACCCAAAGTGATTGAGTTTAAAAACAATGGAAAATTAAAATACAATAACACTGCAAACATTAACAGAAAATTAAGCTGATTATGTTATTACAATGCAATTAAAATTACAACACTTTCAATTAACTTCATTATAATACTAAAATGTTGCCTCCAACTCTATGAGTGAGCAATATCCTGTCCACAGCTGGCCTGCTCAGCTCTTATAAACTCAAGCTTGTGGCTTCCTTTAGGGAGTCAGTCCATCTTGTATTTGGCCTTCCTCTTTTCCTGCTTCCTTCCATCTTGCCCAGCATGATGGTCTTTTCCAGAGAATCCTCCCTTTTCATGATGTGCCCAAAGTAGGACAGCCTCAGTTTCAAGAGCAAACCAGAACTTGGCTAAAATAATTTGAGGATTTTTAATTGCCAAAGTGCAGCCTATATATTAAAGTCTTTGTCTGTTGATGGAGGGAGGTAGAAACCTAGCATCTCTGGACTAAGAGTTCCAGAAGCTAAGAGTGGTCATGAAGAAGGCCCTTTTATGACTCACCACTCAATAACAGGCTTCAAGAATGACATCTTATTTCAAACTCCAAAAGCATCAGCAATATGATGACTTGAATTCAAGAGCATGAACAGAAAATGTGCAAGAGAAATCTTGTGAGGACTAGATTTGTAAAGATGTTCTGTGTCAGGATTAGAATGTACTGTTCCTTTCTTATATTGCAACCCTTCTTTAGATTTGCATGCTTTCTCATCAATTTCTACCATCCCCCTACCATGGCAGTCTCTTTCCTAATATATTTCCTACTCTGCAAAAAATAAACATAGAAAGGATTTTCTGAACAGTGCAATCCTCAGTGTATCCTATTCTGATGTAAGCCCCTTTGAGTGCTGTTGGCTATACTCCCAGGAAAGCATGAAGCATTTCAGGCTACAACTGTCAAAATGAGAAGTCATGGCAAAATGTGTTTTGTTTACAAAATTAAGCTTTGGTGACTTGACTGTACAGTCTGGGGCAGATAAGAAATTAAATATTTTAGAGAGCAAACCTATGCATGCCTATGTGGAAGTCACCCCTACTAAATTCAGTGGAACCAACTCTGGCTAGATATCTCTGTGAGTTAGGTATAGGAAAAAGGGCATGGTAAACTCTGTATCTAGAAAAGACTGATAAGGGTCATGATAAGTCATAATTTATTTGACAGTGTATAGTCATTCTCATCATCATCATCTCCCAGGTAAGTAAGTATGTGACTAGACAGTCCAATCACCCAGCTTTGATCAGGGTTGCACGGAGGTGTGGTATGTTGTTTGGGGCAATCCTTGCATCCACATGCAAGAATCATCCACTCCACACCTCAAGCAACCCTGTTTAACACAATCTATATCAATCTTTTTTTCCTAAAAGGTAACTCCTGTCTCCCCCTCCATACTTTTCCTGAGTCACTTAACAATCTTCAGAAATGTAAAACTTATTTCCTGCTTTCCCATAGAAGGGGAAATGAGAAATAACTTTGTATTTCTTTTCAGTTGTTGCTGACATGGCACATCAGCAATACTTTGAAAGGGCTTTAAAAAAAAAACCTTTTCAAAGGATCATGTATTAGCAACAGTTAAAAAGAAGTCAAAAACTTCCCCTCCCTTCCCCTCTGCAAGGTTAGGGAAGGAAGTTTTCCATTTCTCAAGATCATTAAGTAGGCGAAGCAAAGTGGCAACCAGCCAGACACTTTGATTCAATCCCAGCAATCACATACACCGGAACCAAACAAAAAGGAAGCAATCCTGCCTGAACCAACCAACCGACTGACCAACCAACCAACCAACCAGCCAGAAAACCATGACAGGGACCCAAAAAGGTGTGGATATGTATCAATTAGGAGGAAGGCTGGTTTACAATAGCATGTATTTAGTTGCTAGGAAAAGGAACAAACCATCCCCTGCCCAACCTAGATGAAACCATGGGACAAACACCCATCTGATCACACCCTAATTGCAGTCTTAATTTCATGCCTCATCCTACACTTTCTTGTCAGTTAGTCCTAGACTTGGGCAAAAAGAAAGAATTCTGCTTTGCTTTAAATTAATTCCTCCCCCCCATCTGTCTGCTTTGCCTGTGACTTGAAATCTGCATAAGGAAGGGAAGGTTTGGGAGCTTTCTTGTAGCCTGCACTTGAAATACAAACTAACTCAAAGTTTGGCCTATGGTAAAAATGAAAGTACTGTATTCTCAGGGTTCTGTTGCAGGTTAAGTCTAATATGTGATAGAAACAGAAGAGTGCAACAGGGAGACTATGTGGGTCATGATTATTTTCCACCTAGAAGTAAGTGGGAAAAAGGAAAACACGATAACAAACTGCTGCATTTCCAGCCACGGGGATGCTGCATTCTTTGCTAAAAAAATGCAGATGACAAATTAGCTTTTGCTCACTTTCCAAAATGAACATGAAATGTTATTTTCACTTCCCAGTTCCATAGTTTGCTTCTGGATATCTTAAATCCATCCTCCTTTTTTCTCTTTTCTCTTGTGTTTCTTCTTCTCTTCTCTTCTCTTCTTTTCCCCCAGCCCTCCAATGTGTCTCTGGATACATTGTACACTGACCTTTCTTATTTGAGTAATGTGGAGAAATATTTAAATGGGAGAATAAAGCATGACCGTTCCCTCTCAGAATTGCCTGATTTGGTTCTTTAACCAATGGAATTAAACGAAACCTCTCTCTCGTAAATTGCAAATCCACTTTGAAATGAGCATCACTGATACATTCTTAAAGCACTGACCTTTAAAGCAATGCAACAACTGCCTCTGAAGCTTTAAATGAGCAAATAATACTACCATGTTCTGCTCTTTGTTTGATCACTTCCAGCTATAAAAACACCCATGTTGTGTGCTCGCTTTTAACTAGCTGTTAGAAAAAGCTGTCTCTGCTTTTTACATGAAGGAAAGACAAACCACATCCTGCTTATATCCTTCCATTTTCTTTGATGGTCACAGCTCCTGTTGCATCTCCATCTGGCCCTGTTGCAGGAGGAGGGGCTGCCCATGTGCAGCAGCCACCACTGTCCACCAAGTCACTACCATATGAACAGAGGCTTCGGAAGCCTAAATTGTAATGCATTTTTCTCCCACTTAGCCAAATGATGAATGTCTGGGAGGAAGAAGTGGGCGAAAATGTATAATGCTTTAAAAATTGGGCTCTTCTCCCTACCGGTAGAGCATTGCTTTTCCCATTACCCTGAAACCAGTCGTTGTCTGTGGTTTCGAAATTTCATAATTTGTCATGTCACCAGCAAAATGGAGTTTTTCTGTTCTGCTGGTCAGTTCAGACTTCAGTTAGTTCACGCAAAGCTAGGGAATAGGTGGGTGGTTACACGCTGTGCTTTCAGGCTGCCCTAATGGAATCTGTGCATTTACGCCCCACAGAGCAGTTTGGAAATGTACCGTGCAACTCACATTTCTAGGGTTATTTCTCTCGTTGTTGTGAATTAACATTCAGCAGCAGGAGTGATAAAGCTGTGAAAACTCTAAATTAAGCTGAGGGGTTGTCTGCTTGTGTGTTTTTAAACTCTCTCTATCAAAGAGACTTTCCTTCTCTGGACAGTATTTGGAGAATTTTTAAGTGACATACCAGTCCGGAGGGAAAGAGGTTGATGATTATGAAAGCTTTCAGCCTGTAAAAGCTGAAAAACCATCAGCAATGGAGTTAAGTTACTGAAAAGGAAATGATCCACAATTATGCTCTTATGTCTACATTGTTATAAACAAAAGAGGAAATAATCATCCTTATATGGCTGAACAGACATTCCATAGGCATCCTTCAGTCTCGAGAGACTATGGTAACATGCTCTGAATCGAGGAGTGTCCTCTCCAGAGCATGAAGCCCGGGTAAGGTAATATGGAGGATAGGCTGTTACCCAAGCAGCAGATCCCCCCTCTCCACATTGCTGAAATGGTCCAATGGAAAGGCAAGAGCCAATACAACTGGTTCCAGCAACATCGCAGGAGTTGGCAGAATGACACATGCTGCCTTCGGGACTCCAGCTCCGGATTTTGCCTCGAGGTTAACTCCTGAAGCCTTTTCCATGAGTGGATATAGCCACAAGGCAGTGGAGGTTTGAAATCAGAGTTTTCCTTCTCCTAGATGGGCTGCCTTCCATGGCTGACGAGCCCCACCTACCCGGCATAATCTGAGCATTGCTGCGTCAAATCACAATTTGTGTTCACAACAAGTCATTCTTATGGTTCACTAGCTGTGACTCTATCAAGGCATTATTTTTAAAATATTTTTACACCAGAAATAGAAACTCTTTCTAATGCCTGTTTGGCCAGGAAGGAATTAAAACGTTCTCCTGCCAAGTCATTTAATTTGGTTCTGACTGGCAGGCCTTCCCTCTCTCAATGTTTATATTTAGAATGTTTGTGCTGATAATGAGAAAGCTAGAAACTCATAAGTTTTCTCTCTCTCTCAAATGGCTTTTTTCCAAGTCAGTATTACACACATATACATGCCAATGCCTTGGTTCCTTAAATTAAAAAAAGGGGTGGCTAGGACTGACCATTCTTTTTCAAGATAAGCAATTTTGGTATTTTCAGTGTATTTGATTTGTTTTAATTGTGCAGACAAAAAAAGTTGCCAGTGAAAAATAATAACTTGATAACTGTTTGCCTAAAAGTTCCCAAATTGGGCATATACCAAGAGCAGATTTTTTTTTTGGTTTGGGATGCCCCCAAATTTGAGTTGTCTCATGGAATTCTAATTTTCTCTGTTACACGATATGTATTGCTGAAGTCTTGTGCAGCAATTATATCTGTGTCTACCTACCACAAATAAATTGGATGGCTACTGTGAACAGACATTATCCATTCGCATATAAGAGTGAGGCTATCTTTTGCTTATATTTGTTTGACCCCACTGTAGTTTAGTTCCAGCTCTCCAAAGTTTGCAGAACCTCAACTATAGGCATGTTTCTAAATTGTCAACCAAAACTTAAAAGGTTTAAAATGTTGACAATATGTATCTGGCATGTATCTGGCATAGAACACAAGATAACATACGGAGATAAATTCGTATTAAAATATAATAGTCTTTAAGATGCCACATCTTTTTATCTTCTTTTGTTCCGTTTCTTTGGATTTTGCCTGATAAGGATAGAAAAATAATCTGTCTTATACTAAATCATACTGCTGGTCTTTTCAAAAAAACCACCAATGAACAAACTGGACAACTGTATCATAAAAATAAGTGCAGATTTGGGTGTTCTGCGTATTGGGTGGGGAATTGTGAAATAGGTAAACATTTGAAGAACGCTGAAGCTAATGAATTTCTCTATCTCCTTCACAAAATACTTTATGGCTTGTTTTCCTAACCATTTTGGTGCCTTCATAACTCCTCCAGTAAGAGAGATCCAAACTTTATAGTTTCTTTGTGGTGCCTCTCTGTCTCTCTTAGTCTCCCTTGTTTCCTCCATAAAATCCTGTAGATATATTATATCTATGGAAAGAAATGTTTTCCAAATGAAAGATTCTCTTATGTTGTACACACAAGGTGTTTTTTGTTTCTAGCATTGCATCTATTATTTTCCCAACAAGCAGCTTATTTAGTGCTGTTTCATATTTTGTATGTGAGCCAGGTAGACCATTTGAGGTTTTACTGAGACATTTCTAAGTGAAAGCATAGAATACATTGCAGTTTGCCTTTCAGGAATGGCCAAAATGCAAATGTTGTCATGGAGGTCCAAACAAACATGGAAGTTTAAATGCAGCGTGTGTTATATACTGTCGTTCATCAGTTCTTCTGTGCAGGATTAAGTGTGGTATTTTTTAGTGTTATCTAAAACACAGTAATGCCGAAAAGGCTGAGGGTGACAGGAAAAGAGGAAGACAAAATATGAAATGGATTGACTCCCTAAGGGAAGCCATGGGCAGGGTTGTTGAGGACAGAACATTTGGGGAATATCTCATTCATAAGGTCATCATTAGTTGGAGGTGACATGGTGGCATGTAACAACAATGTATCTTCCACCGGGAGGCGGTGGAAGATAGGAGGGCCTGGCGTGCTCTGGTCCATGGGGTCACGAAGAGTCGGACACGACTAAACGACTGAACAAACAAACAAAACAACAATAGCCCTTCGGATGAAGCAGACCCTGGTATTTTAAGCCTGCCATACCATGCTGTATCTTCATTTCTTTGGGATCAGCAAGAAAAAAGTGGTACCTTCTCTAAAACGCTGTAGTGTAGCATCCCTCTCCAGCAAAAGTGGCTCTGTTCAATGTTCTAGCAAGTCAACTGTGTCCTTTTTAATGATACTACATCTTGAGTTCACAAACTAAGGATATGGTTTTCTTCCAGGTCAAGTGACTGTCATGACATTTTGCCTTCTCTTAAATCGTGTTGCTTGGGTTCGCTACCAATTCATCTGGATATGTTTGCTTGGCAAGCATATTTCACAATGCATCCTTCCTCTGTTTTTGACGTTCTGTAATCAGCCAGCCTCCTACTATACCAGAAGAAAATCATTCCCCGCATTTATGCTTATGAAAAGCCTGTTGAAATTCTAAAGTTGGGAACTGGGTGACACTTTATTAATGAGTGGATCCTGAGGTTGTGTGAGTGATCCTTGATACTGTGTGTACCCATAAACAAACTGCCTCCACCCCAGCTCTGAGGATCTCAAACTTGTTTAAGGATAATTCTTATGTATCTTAGTCTAAACTCAACATTTCCTATTAGTATTGCCACCACCTGTCCACGATGAGCATTTTGTTCAACCTTCTTTGTAGCCATCATAATGCATCCCAGTGTCCACATGATGCAAAGGCTAAAACTAGCATAAACAGAGTTGAAGCAGGACAAAACACTTGATTTCCAGGTGAAGGTTAGTCACACCACTACTAAGTGGTGACATATGTTTGTTCTGCTTTGGTTCAATTTACCCCAGTGAATAATCTGTTCATGTGGACTCCAGTACCATATTGAGGTATGCTGATCCATGCACTCTGTGGGTACGTGTCATGAGGTGCTTCTGCTGGTAACTCTCCATCCCTCCACACCTTACTGCTACTCTTCTTTAATTTTCTTGGGATTTCCAGTGTTTACAGATACACACACACACACACACACACACACACACACACACACACACACACACACACACACACACACAGAGAGAGAGAGAGAGAGAGAGAGAGAGAGAGAGAGCAGAAATTGAAACTAAAACTTTGAAAAATGTAACACTATTTGAGCAGGATGAGAAGGTAAGACAAGGAGTGAAGAGAGGAGAGAGTAAAGTACTGTAGGTGGAGGGAGGGCAGAGAAGATAAGGAAAAAGAGACAACATTAGGAGTAAGACAGCAGGGATGTGTGAGAACAGGCAGTACCCAGCATATCATCCAGCACATCCAGCAATAAATATCTTCTCCCAGAGCAATCTGTTTGAATCTGCAACAACAACAACAACAACAGCAAAAGCCACAATAACACCAAGCAATCACAGAATGCCCGGGGACAACTCCACAGTATGGATAATCCCTTAGAAAACAATACTGGAGTTCCCTTATGCTATTCAATGTGTTCTTTCTAAAGAGAGGACCTATATTGGCTTCAAATTTTTTTTAGCAGTTTGCTTCAGTGGTGTCAGTCCAAATTAATGCAACCAGTGCTAGTGGTTGTATAATCTTTAACACAGCCTGTGGCACAAGTGTTTATACAAGCACCTGCACAACCACTCGCATAAGAAAACCTGCTCTGAAAATGCTGGCTTTACACTAATTTTGAAAATGTGTGGTAGAACAAGGGGCCTTGCAGTGACGTTGCTGGATGCAGTCCACTGTGTTTTGTAAATACTCTGCCACAAAATCTTTACCGTTATCATTTTCTTTTAAATCATCAGATTAGGCCCTTGTAATTTGTTATGGAGTTTTTAAAATCCACCCCATGCAGTTTTATTGCCAGTGTGACCAAAGCCATAATTGACTGTTTGCCCCATTTTAAAAACTTTTAGATTCATCAAGGGGTGGGATCATCAGCTCAGCAGTGCTTGTCAGTTAGGGAATGTGGTTTTCAATAGTTTGGCAGGCAGGGAAGTCCCTGTTTTGTTTTTTTTTAAACTGGGATACCATAAATAACACAAGCTTTATTTCTACTAAAGATCTGACAATATATATACTGAAGATCGTTTCCAATACTGTATTTTGTTCCTCAGTCTTGCTGTGGTGGTGTTTAGTTCACCAGAAAAGTATGCACACCTGCGAAGGAGGAATTGAACTCCAAAATTGAAAAATTGCAGTCTGGTGTTTCCACTTAATGTGAACTTGATGTAAGCAGATGAACATCTGGGTTGAAAATAGTTGGGATTGTCAGTGCATGAAGGTTACCTGTCCTTTTTTATCTTTGTCTTTTTGAATTAACACATACTCTTAAACACTAAGCATTCTGAGTTTATACACAACATGAACATGTGATTCTGTACCTGCTTTTGGCTTTCCCCCACACACAAGCAATTACTCTGCAGCACAGCTCAGGAATATAGAATGTTGCCTCAGAGCAAATCAGATAATTGATCCATCTAGCTCAGTATTGTCAACAGTGTTGACTCTACACTGACGGGCAGCTGCTCTCCAGGTTTCTAGGAGGAAGTCTTTCCCAGTTCTACCCGGTGACACCAGTGGCCAAACTCAGGACCTTCTTCATGCAAGGTATGTGTTCCACTACCAAGCTATGAGCCAATTGCTGTTTGCCTGTGGTGGGAATAACTAATTTATGCTTCTTTGTTAGTCCTGTGAAGTTCTGTGGTTAGAGTGTCACACTGGGGTTTTTGAGTTCTAGGCTCTTATCCCAATTTAACCCGGATGTTTACTGAATAAATAAAATCCTGTTCAGAACATAGGCCAAGTTGTAACTTTCGTCCTCACCATGGTTCTTGGGATTTATTTGTGCACATAACAAGACAGAATGTGTGCACACAAGAATCACAACTGAGGTGCTTTGTTTACTAGGGAGGAATGGACCGAAGGTTATGGTTTGACTTACACTACAAGCAGGATATCAACCATCATTTTTCAATCTATCCTATCTCAAAGAGCTGTTTTGAGAATGAAATAAAGGTGGGGAGACCCATTTCACTACTTCTTCAATTGGTGGAATGTATATGAATTAAAAGAGTGAAAATATGAATAAGGATGTAAGCACATTTGAATTGTTTCCTTTTCTTCCCTTTTACATATCAATATATTTGTATGTATATTCATGTATACATACCTCTGGGCCCATTTACAAGGCTGTCAGTTCAACTGGTACATTTCTTACTATCCATACTGGTTCTATGGGCTACACATGCTGTCTCATATACTCTAAATTGATTCATTTTCTGTCCTGTTTCTCAGTCATTATTGCTCTAAAATTTTCTTTTTAAAAATTGTTAAGTGATATATCAATAGTTTACTGTCAGTTCCATCTGTTAGTTGATGTACAACAGCAGTCCCCACCCCTACCCCGTTTTAAAATGTTCACTTCCCAATTCCTTTCTCCACTTTGTGGTTTTCTTCCCCCCTTTTCATTCTGTCTTTCTTCCTTTTTCCCTTCCTCCCTTTACTCACTTGTCCCCTTTTCCTTATTTTCCTGCATATCTCTTCCTTGCAGTTCTTGGCTTTCATTTTTCTTTTCCTCTTTGAACAATACAGGGAGGAGGAAGTGGGTTTTAAATGACTTGCAAGATACTGTGAAGAGCAGGGTAAAAAAAAGAGAGGGAGTGACATTAATGCGACACCACTTTCTTTCTCACCTTTGCGTTCCAAGCAGGAAATGGCCCTTTCTCTTTCCCTTTTCCTTCCTTAAACCCGCCAGAGTGGACAGGGAGGCTGTTTCCTTCTGAGCAATTAGTTTGTGTTGTTGCTGCTGCTGTCACTGTGCTGCTGCTGCTGCTGCAAGAACTTTCCATGGATAGTAAGTGATTTATTCCTAAACATTTTAAGATTTCTTTAAAGGGTACAAGCACGGTGGCCATGCAGTGGTCATGGCACATCCAAACCCGACCCAATCGCAAAGTAAATAAATCAACAACAATATTCACACATATTGAAATAATAAGGATTGAAATGATACAGGGATCAGATCATTTGTTTGTTTATCTGTTGTGAACTTCCCAGAGTGGCCCTGGCTGCCAGATGGGTGGTATATAAATCAAATAAATCATCATCATCATCATTTTTAAAAGGCCATGCTGGCAAGGTGGAAAGAAACCCCATTTAACTGGCCAAATGAATTAATGCTACCATGTGTCATGTGAATGGCAATTTATAAAATGATTTAAATAACGGCAGAATCGATATAACTGGGGTTCTTTTGGCATGTGTGGTTGAGCCCTAACATTTTGATATCCTAATGCAGGATGAGGAAGGTGTAGCGGAAAACCTTTTTGGACCTGGGGAAAGCATCTCTGCTTTCTTCTATAGCTGAACTGTGAGAGGTGCTTTTAGACCCCTTGGTTATCCTGAGACATTGACAGAACCATTCAAAGACTATGAGGACAGAAAGTGCTGCCCCTAAGTTACTATTATACAGTGGGGCTCCATTAAGTTGGTAACTGGCTTCTCCAGGAGTCAGCCAATTCTTATGATAGTGTTCAAGCTACTACCACCAACTGTCATCACTCAGGAGCACTTTTCTGTCAGCAACTAAACTGCAGTCCCTGAATTACTTCACAGTGGACATACTTTGTTCAAAATACTGGACACCATTTAATTGCTTATTTCTTGGAAATGTATTTTCCCCTGAACAGCAAAAATGCTTCCTTATGTTCTTCTGGAGGTAGGCAGTTAATTTGTCTTGATGGTACTATAAACTGGCAGCAGGAAGCTGATATAGCACCTCCACAAGGACAGCCGTTTCACTTTCTTCTATGCTCTATATTGGTTGACGTTAATCCTGTAATTGAAGCTTCCGGTGCTAGGATTAAGCTGATATTTATCAGTCAAAGCCTTGCGAAAAAGAGAAGAGATTTGTGGTAAATAGCGATTTAGTCCGAACTCTTTCCATTCTTTCTCCTAGTTTCCGGCAGACACATCGACATCTTTCAATATTTCCTGTGTTGTTTGTTTTCTTGATCTTTATAAGCTCTCTACACCACACCACCCAGACGGTCTATTGAAGGCTAACTCCTGTAATGGCTTCAACTGGCGTCCCGTCTGTTGCCCCGTGATTAGATAGAAAACAGTTCCTGGAATATACAACCAAGCAGTTGCAGCAAAACAGAAGCCATTATTCAGGATCAAAACTGTGTGTTTCTTCCACGCAAAATAATTCCATGTTCAACATGCCTTGAAATGTCTAAAGGATGGATGGTGAGCCTCAGTGAGACATGTTGGTTTGAAATGGGACTAAAACTAGACCTGCCCAGCCCTGAACTTCAAGCCATACACTTTTAAGCATTCCCATTCCTAAATGTACATAGCCCTATTGATCCTCTATTTTAATTTTTATCCATGATTTGGGTCCTTGTCTTTGGATGTTTATGTCTAATTTGGGGATGGGCCGATTCCCTGGTGGTTAAATGTCTTAGTGCTAAACCTTGTGTTTGTCCCTGGTGCCTTTACAATTACGCCCCCATTTTCATAGTTCTGTTTACCTTTCACTTGTGCTATTTCTAATGTGATCTCGAGTGGACAATTATCGGACCATTATTCTCACAAAAGGCCTGCTACTCCTTAGCTTATACAGATTGATCCCAGAATGCCTACATTTGGGAATGAGGGTATTTACTTTTAAATACTTTTTGTTGGTTGTATGCTTAGTCTCTAGATCATGTAAACTGCCCTGAGTAGGGATTTCACTAGGTTGGGTAGTCTACAAGCTTTATAAATAAATAAAATAATTTTGGACCCTTTTTGATGGTAATGCGATATTGCCTATGGGTACTGTCGAGTAACTATACTTACAGATTTATCACCATACATTTTGCCATGTATCTGCAGGGAATTAGTATACAATTTTGTAAGACACATTCAAAGTATTTCTGCATTATAAGAGCACAGAAAGTTGTGTTTGTCCCAGCCCTAAGTTCTTTCAATAAGCATTATCTCCAGATCATTACCTCAAGATTTCAAAGACCAGGCTCCTGATACAAGTCTTCAAAGAAGAAATCAACTCCAGGTCTAGGGCAATCAGAACTTCTGACCCTATCAGTCAGTTAGTGGGCTCTCAGGGGGATAGTTTTTTAATTTTTTCCTGTCCAAACTGGCATTTGTGCTGGCAAAGGGATTCTTTCTTCTACATAGTAAGGATGATTTGGAACTTGGTTTCCAGTGACTATCTTTGCTAACTCCGAGCCCTCCCTTTTTTTATTTCAAAAGCTGAGAGGACATCTTTTGGAAAATTTATTTGTTATTTATTTTATTTTATTTTATTGGGTTCTACCCCGCCCATCTAGACCAAAGGTCTACTCTGGGCGAGCTTTTTATCTGAAATAACTTTTGTTCTTCAGGTTGCCTGCCCCAAGCAAAGGGATTGGAAATTGGAACATAGCTTTCACATCTGCATTCTGTGGAGCAAGGCATAGCAACATTACTTTACCTGAGAAGTTAAAGGTTATGTATGTGCATTTACTCACACCTTTGCTTTGCCATTTCATTAAGTCCAAATCAGCCCTTCAAGATATTTTGGCACAGAGAGACTGTAGCAACATCCAAGCTGTTCTTTCTTCTGTTCTCTCCTAGCAATTGTAGTACAAATGTGCTCATCTTCTGGGATTCTCTAGCACTGGGTAATTCTATATGGGGGAAGTTTCTCTTAGAATTTGTGTGTAATGTATGTACACTTTAACTTCACACTTGTCTGGACTACCAGACACTAGAGTGGTCTGGTAGTCCAGATAGGCGGGGTACAAATCAAATCAAATCGCTTGACAATTGCTTTGTATTTAGAAGAGGTGGAAAAAGGACTCAACCTCTGGGATTTTTCCTTACTTGGTGTCACTTTCTGAGTGGTAGTGAGCAGAAGAGGGTATCCTGTAGACCATCTTGACTGCTGCTATTGGTGTTGTCAAAATTCAGATTGCTCAGTGCTATGTAAAACTTGGCATCCCTTTTCCTGCTAGCAGCATGGTCACAATATTGTCCAGCACCATCAAGCTATTTCCTGGCATTTTGAATCATGGATACAGAAGTACAATATCCCACATCCATAAATCAGAAGGGTTTTTTTTGAAGAAGAAGAATTGGTTTAAAACAAAACACGACAAAACCTAAACCATCTTTCTACTGTTGGCCAAAAAGCTGATTTACATGAAGTCACGAGCTTTGCTAGTGAGGATTTACAATTGGATTTAGTTATTGAATGGACAGTTGAATAAATGACAATGTGGTTTGTCCCCAAGCCTGCCCCTAATTCCTTTCTTTACTGGCACAACATGAGGTTTTTCTGTCAAGGAAGGAGTGAAGAAGAAGAAAAACAAACAAAACGGAGCAGTGAAATCAAAGTTCCTGTTTAATGCCTGTGTTTTCATTACCCTTCCCTTAAATTCTGTCCATGGTGATGGATGTCCTGTTGGTCCGCAGTTTCTGGTATTTTAAAAGTTACCAAACAAAATTGGAGGGATGCTTAAAGCTGGTTCATACATCATGAACATGGACTGACAAGCACAAATAACTCAGCCAAGGGGAACAATGGGAAAATCTGTCAGTTCTCCATTCTTTAGAGTTCAAAATGTTTACACATCAAGGTCTTTCCATCCTGCACATTATTTTTATTTTAAACATTTGCGGCTCACCCTATATCACAGGATCTCAGGGCAGCTTATGGAGCCATAATTTTTTTTAATATAATGTCTTAAAAACAATTTAAGCAGTTTCAAACACAATATTAAAACATTCATGCGATATATGTATATCACCCCCTCACAAAAGCTGTAATAAATTAGTATGCTTTGACTTCGTGTCAATATGATGCCAATGTCGACACCAATCAAGTGTCTAAGGGGAGAGCATTCCACAGTCAGGAAATATAGATGTGAATATGAAGAAATTGGCAGGTTTCGGCAATTTCTTCAACAATAAAACTAAAGGAAAATTTATTTGCAAAGGCTTTCACGGCTGGTATCTAATGGTTGTTGTGGGTTTTTTGAGCTCTTTGGCCGTGTTCTGAAGGTTGTTCTTCCTGACGTTTCGCCAGTCTCTGTGGCCGGCATCTTCAGAGGACAGCACTCTGTGGAAAATTCTCAACCATCTTTGCTAGCTGGATTCAGAAGGAACCAGCCTGTCCTATATCCTGTCCTAGCATATAGAGAATCATGTTGCACCTACTGTCAAATTAGGAGCAAATGATAAGGACTCTGTCAGAAAGAGGAGGAGAGGAAAAAGAAGTGATATAGAAGGTTCAATACATGGTTATTGTCAAATCAAGACTCCTAAGAGTCAAGTGCTCAAAGCTTTTGGTCTAGGAGAGTCTTTCAGTTTTTATTTCACCTACATTAATTTTTTTAAAAAATAAACCTTTCAATCTCAAATATGGGGGGAAAAGTGTATCCATTCATATCAGGAAAAACCTAAAAAAAAATAATCTGACCTAGGGTGTAACCCTACAAGCAGTGTCAAAGAAGCTGAGGTGGTTTATTTGTATTTACCATGATGGTTATATGGAATCACTGTACAGTATGATGCTTAGAGGCAATATGCCACACCTGTCTAACAACAGAGATTCCAAAACTCATTGCAAGAATGGTGCAACTGTCGGATTGACAGAGATCCAGGCTGTCACTATGGAAACATAAGAATATAAGAACAGCCTGCTTGGATCAGACCAAAGACTTTATAGTGAAGCATTCTTTTGCTGTAGCAGCCAGTCGGAAACCTGCATGGGACATGTGTATGAGCAGTGTCAGCTGGTGACTCCAATTTCTGAGATGCTGTGAATCCACTCCAGGCTTTAGTTTGCACTTTACAGGAGTTATCCAAAGTGGATCTTAGGGACTCTCACTTTCAGACACTTATTCCACTCACCTGTTCCTTAAAGCTGTGGTGCATTCTATGCCTTCATTTCCTGTTGCAATGCTTCCTTGGAAGAAGCAGATGCAGTGTTTTCTGGGCATAGCTCTTCAGAAGGCTGCCTCTATAGCACTGGTTCCCAAACTTGGGTTCCCCGGATGTTCTTGGGCTGTAACTCCCAGAAGCAACTTGAACGTATCTCCCTTCACCACTAGCTGTTCTGGCAAAGGCTGCTGGGAGTTGCAGTCCAAGAATGTCTGAGAACCCAGGGCTGGGAGCCACTGGTCTTTAGGGGCATAAAGGTGTTACCTCTGCTTTTAAGAGAAGGCTCGGCTGAACCTTTGTATTTCAGTAAAAATTGGCTGCCTTGCATTTTAGCCTGAATTCCTCGCTGGAATAATTGGAACCCAAAAGTACTAGGTAACATAGATAGCAAGACTGCCACTCCCAGAAACCATTTCTTCCAGTTCCTTCATTTGTTTCTCTTTCCACCGCTCAGCATCAGTGGATAACCCTGGGTTCTAGGATTACGAGGAGGGAAAATAAACACTACCCGTCTACTTTCCTTACACCACACATAATTTTTACATTTCTTTTTTGTTTCCCCTTCTTTTTCTAAGCTTTTTAAAAAAAACCTTCTTGAGGTAGCAGAATTCTAGATTAAACGAATTTCCAATGCATTCTATGGAGGCTCCTTCCTTGTCTCTTTGGTACTTACAGAAGATTGCTACAGCTGTTTCTCATCCTTAGAGTACTCAGAGAAGGATGAACAAGGCCGATTGGAAACTTGGAAGTCTCTTTTCACAGCAACAGTCTGCACAATCTACTGTGAACACTTGCATTGTCACTGTACTACTCATGAGAGCAGAGCTTCCCACACAGGGTCTTCAAGCTTATCATTCTTTAAACCAGCTCTAAGAAAATCTGGTCAAAGGATTTAAAAGAAATTCAGTACCGACAATGCCTGACAGTGCTTACTTGCTCAGGCTGGTGTGTCACTGCTCTCTGTCACAGATTCCATAATGATCTGTGTTAAGGAAGTGGAATGTTTTTCTCCTCCTTCATCCAAGAAAAATTACAATATGGTGGAGATTTGGGGGCAGGGGGAAGCGCAATTTCTATCTTTTCTTCCCCTCCTTATATTTTTAACGTTTGAGCAAATATATAAAGGCCAAACATTCTGACTCTTTCAAGGTTTGCACTTAAGATTGCCAAAGGAATTATAGGAAATATGCCTGAAATAGTAATTTTTTCCCCCAGCAGCTCCTTTAGTTATGAATTTAGAGTGTATCCTAAATATCACCATATTGTCCCTTAGTAATTCTTCCTTGGTTTGTGCAATATAGTAAGCTGGTTATATTTCCCAAATGATCTCATTCTGGACTCTCCCCCCCCTCACTTTGACTTTCAAAATGTTTTATTTGTCACATTTGCAAAGAAAATGAGATACACATAGAGAATTATTTCTCGGACAGAAGGGCTATATAAGTGCTTTTGATGGACATTTATAGTTAATGTGGTCCTTTTCTGCGGTGAGCAAGATATTATTTTCCAGAAGAATAACATAAAGAAAAGCAATTGAGGAGCACAACGCATAAATGTGTGGGTTATTGAATTTCAGGTATAAGACATGGAACAGAAAAAAACAAACACAAAACTCAAGCAGAGCTTGGGAATCTGTCCTGATGGGGCATTCTGAGATCTATAGTCCAATAAGTTACTGTAATTTTTCAATCTTTAGGTGGAATGGAGCACAGTGTTCATAATCCTACATTTATGATATACGTAGTGCTATAATCTTAATATCCTACCTTTTCTGCACAACTAAAATGTAGTACCATAAACCTATGTTTTCTGCACATCTATTTCCAACTATTTAAAGGGAGTTTTTTTTTTTTACTTATGCATGACTGGTTCTGCCATTTGGTACCAGCAGTTTAGTAGGTAAGGCAAAATCACCATCTCTTTTGGGAGACAGACACTAGACTGTATTCTCGAAGGCTTTCACCAGCGGGATCCGATGGTTTTTGTAGGTTTTTCGGGCTGTTTGGCTGAAGAGTTCCAACTCCTGTCCTCTGAAGATGCCAGCCACAGAGACCGGTGAAATGTTAGGAAGCAAAACTTACAGCCTCCCCCAAAAAACTGCAACAACCATCAGACACTAGACTACTTGGGCTGCAGGCCACCCCTGCTGTTAAGGCAGAAGGAGGTAGCTGCTCTATCATCAAGGAGCAGAAATTGGTACTGCCAGAATGGAGAGAGGTGCTTGTGTCTGGCTTTGGTGACTCTACATCATGACCTGGAAAACTAGGAGACACCACTAGCTCAAGTAGCAATATGTCTTGGGCCAGCCTGTTGTACACGTGCAAATCATTCTTCACCAAGTCTCTTCTCTGCACAACTGGAGATAACACATCTTGGGATTTGAAACTCTTTTAAACAGGGAACTGGACTCTATACTTTCAACCAATTTATAGGAAAGCTATCTGCAGTAAGTTGACTGATATATTTCATTGTTTTTTTACGGCTGTATCCTACTATAGAAGCATAAGGGTAGTTTTTAAAAAGTGAATGCTCTGAACACTGTGTCTCTCCAAAGTTTCAGACTATTCAGCTGAGCCTAGAAGTGGCGGTACAAAAATATAAGGGAGTGGGGACAGGAGGAGATCCTGGCAAGGTGTTTCCAGAGGAATCTGTGGAAGTTTCCAGAGGGACAGCTTCCTGGAAAGTACCATAAAACAAAGGAAGCTTGGAAGTTCCCATGCCTCAGTAGATTCTACCGTGCACCTATTTCCATGGTTCGCAACCTTGGGTGACCCAGGTGTTCTTGGACTGTGACTTCCAGAAATCTCAGCCAGCACAGCTCTGGGTGAAGGCTTCTGGCAGTTGCTGTCCAAGAACAGTTGGGTTACCCAAGGTTGGGAACCAATAACCTATATGATTGTGCGGAAACTATATAAATATGTAACAATGCATAAGTGTGTACAGAGACACTCTTCCAGTCTCTGTTACACATGCACATGCACACATACACACACCTGTTCATCAAAGGGAGTGTGTATGAGTACAATTGGATATATGCAATTTTGCAAGCTGGAACAGATGTTCTCCTGCTTTGGGAGTTTTAAACTGGAGTTCTACCAAACATAAAATAAACTACTCTGTGCATATCCAGCTCAGTGTTTACGGAGTGCAGCCCCAAGCAATGGTTGAACTCCAGACTGAACAGCCTTGTGGCAGTGACAAACAGGTGCTCAGCTGATGATTGTAAAAGTCCTGGATGCAACCTCAGTCTGATCACCCTACTTTTGACATTTAACATGTTATTTATAACAAATTTCCAACTTTGGTGGTTTCCACCCCACCCCACTGTAGGTGAGAGTGGGTTTGTCTTGCTTGTAGGTTTCCTCTATTGTTCATTAGTCCAGTTTGGAAATCTTGACAGCAGACATCTTCCCCGCAATTCTGTCATTCTAAAGGCACTGCTGTTGGTGCTTCCTAAATATATTTTACCATGTAGATTTAACATTATTAGTTTCTGAATTCGACAGTATTCTCCTGTGTCATCTCTCTGTTACTCTGATTGTACTGTTCTTTCAAACAGCAGCAAGAGAAGAAAATTGTTCTTGTTTTTTTTCCCCATATGATCCTGCAAAATTATATTAATTAGCAATGGGGCTCAGTGGTTGAAGTAGCGGTGCCTGAAACCACTTTCAACTATTTTGGGATAATTGACTAGATTGAACGAGGTACTGAAAAAGTAAAACAATGTCAGCAATGGTAATTGAGTTTTATCCCAAGATATTTAGGGGGAAAAAAATCCCTGAAAAACCCTCTGGCGTCTACGATGATCACTTAGTGTGCATTTGAAATCTTTTAAAAAGTGCATATTGCATTTCACATCAGATGAGCATGTAGGTTCACAAAACATTGAGCAGAAAATTAGGAAAGTAGACAGTGTATGTACTTGTTCCTTCTCTGTTTAGCTGTGCATAAATGAAATATTACTTTCAATGCAAATTTAGTTAATTTGAAAGGGACCAGAAAATACTGCTTTCAGGTAAGAGGTTAGAGAAAGTAACCATCATGGTATTCCCAGCCTATGACACACTGGTTGCTTAAAAGAGTGGCGGAAATCAACATTCTGAAAAAAAGTAAAAAGCAAAGTATCCCAGATTGTTGAGCATATGAATGAAATGTTATTGTCACTACTTTATGAACAGGATCATATACAGTATGTACATATTTATGGTTGAATGAAAATGGACCTCCCAGTTTTGCTATCCTGTTTGCAGAGTGATCATGTCTTTAATCCATGCTTTTCCTTCTTGGCTACACCCTGATTAAGAAATGATGCTTGGTCATCTATTGACCAGAGTGATGATGGAAAGGGTAGCAATTTTACTACTGCCATTTATGTGGGTGGGAAGCTGTATTAAAGATTTGTTGCCTTTCTGAAACATGCCTTTCTTAGACATGCAGAAGAATCTGGATAAAAATGGCCCAGTACCTCCAGACAGTACAGCAACAACAAACTGAAGAAAAGAAATGATTTAGCCAGTAGCCCATTTCTTAAAATATACAGAAATAATTAAAACAATAGTATCATAAATGCGAAAGTTGAGCCAGTTTTTTTCTTATGGTAGATCCAGATGGTAGAATCCAAAGCACTTGAGCCAAATTACAAGAAAGGAGATTTTGCCTAAACATTAGGAAGGTTTTCCTGACAGTAAGTGGTATTCAACAATGAAATAGCTTGTCTCAGAGGTTGGTGGACTCTCCTTCACTGCATGTTTTTAAACACAAGTTAGATGCCCATATGATAGGGCTGATTTAGCTGTACACCTCCTGTTTTGATTATCCTTGGAGGCCCTTCTAGCTTTATAATGCTATAGTTCTATGAATTGATATCCACAGCTGAATGTACATACGTATATTGGGCATTTTATTTGGGTTGTTGCTTAGTAGTGGAGATTCTCCAAGAGGTATTTCATCTTGAATTCTTGTGTCCCATATCTATAGCAAGGAAGTGTTGAGTTCCAAATATCTGCAAAAGTGAATCAGACTTGCACTATTTTTGTCACACTTGCTGGTGTGCATAGAACATAGCAGAAGGGGCAAAAAGAGAAAAATGTACAATCTCTGATAATGCAGGAAACCAATTGCATGGCAGTTTCATTTTAAACTTATGGCAGAAGTGGAAAAGACAATTACTAGCCATGGGTATGAAGAATATTTGACCAGTGAGATTCCATGGCTTTCTGCAGAAAAAGGAGACCCCTTGTTCCTCTACTGCCTTTCCCTCCCTAGTTTTTATCCATTCTTTTGCAGTACATTTTGCCAAATTCTATGCAACTCAATAGCTTTTCCAGGAAATCTGCTACCAGAAAGATGCTATTTTTCACAGATATGATCATTGTTATATTGACTGTTTTTTCCTGGTGAAGTCCATAAATGTTCTTGGGGGGGGGGGGGAGAATGGAACAAAGAAATCTTGTGTAGAGAAATCTCACTAGAAGGACAAAAGAGGGATTCTCCCCTTTGGATTTATACTCTATAGCAAGAGGTGGTGTGATTCACATCCCTGGGAGCCCAAAGGGGGGCACCCATCCGGAAGCAATGAGGATTCCAGATTCTGTTTAAGCGATTTGAGTGAAGTGATTTGAGTGAAGCCAGTGTACCTGAAGATGGTCTCTATATGGCAGTGATGGTGAACCTTTTTGAGCCCGAGTGCCCAAACCTCAACACAAAATCAACTTATTTATTTTGAAGTGAAAAGTGTGCAATTATAACCCAAATGCTGAGGTTTTAGTTTAGAAAAAAACAATTGCTCCTGCACTGCAAGGGTTAAATCCTTGTTTTTTTTCCCCCCTATGGGCAATATTAACAAAGAAATACCTCCTGGTCCTCCAATCCCCCATTGGGCTAGATGGGTAATGGTTGCCATTGCACCCCCCTCTGCTGGGTCACTGCACCAGCAGAAGGGATGTCAAAATCTGGGATCAGAGGACAGATAAGTAATTATCTATGGCAACTTATGGCTCGTGTGCCCACAAAGAGGGCTATGTGTGCCAGCTGTGGCACACGTGCCATAGGTTTGCCATCACTGCTATATGGGATGCAGCCTTATACTGAGTCAGTTTACTGTTCCATTTAGATCAGTGATGTCTAGTGCAAGCGGCTCTCAATATTTCAGACAGAAAGTTTTACCTGAAGTTGCCGACGACCGAAACTTTCGCATGCAAAGCAGGTGCTGGACCACTGAGCTCTGGAAATACGAGCCTGATGGACTCTGTGCAGACTTTGCAGGTTCACCATTGCTGTGCATCTCTAGTGCCTAATTATGATTCATGAATGCAAAGTTCCCTGGAATGGCTGCTGAGGTCATGACTTTTAGACTTTCATTCTGGTTCAGCTAGGTTGCTTTTTTTCCCTTTTCTTCCTCCCCTGCATAGGTTTGTGCAAAGATAGAGCTTATGACAAGTGCTTGAAGACAGCCGGTTCTTCGGCAAATGATGCCAGTTTAATTAAGAAGAACTTGCTGAGCTCTTTGTCCCCTCCTTTCTGTGACCTTTACCCCGAAAATGCTCCAGCTGTCCATTATACATTGGCAAAAAATAAAAATAAAATAAAATAAATATATCTCTATTATCTACTGCAAAGCTGGTTGACTAGGGGGGAAAAGAGGGGGGAATGCTGTTGATTTGTTCTAATAAAAATATGGAGCATAATTCTGGGCAACTACGAAGGCAACACAAGGGCAGCAACAATCGTCAAGCATCATCCTGGAAAGGCAATATGACAGAATGAAAACATGCAAAACAAAACAAGTCTGAGTGTGTGTGCCAGAGGCATCGTTTCTCTGAATTATGAGAAAATGATCAATGTGACTTGACTTCAGAGGCAGTGTGTTTTTTTCACACCTGGCTGTAGCAGTCAGCTTTGTAGCTCCTTTTATTTCTCAGCTGCCATATAGTATACTCAAGCTTCAGTGCTTGATCGCTGCAATGTTGAGAGTTGACACATCTATCATGGATTTTACAAAGCATCTTGCAAAAACTGAGGGCTCCTCATTGCAAATCCTAATAAAAATGCTGCTGTTAAAACTAGTTTAGCCGCAACCTCTTAGAAGACAGGCTTTTAAAGAAAACTTTTTGAGGTTTTTTTTCTTCTCCTTTCCTTTCTTGATCACTCCCTAGAAAATGGACATCACTCTGTGGAATGTTCTCCCATATTCTCTCATGTATCTGTGCCAGTCTCTCTGCTTGCCATTTCCCTTCTACTCACAATGTCCTGGAATGAAATGAGTTTGGGAGTATTATGAAGGATATCACTAGGCTGCCAAGACAGTAGTAGCTGCAACCCTCTCCCCCACCCCTGCCAAAAAAATGAAGCAGGGTGGGGGGGGCTGAGAAGCTCTGGCCACCAGTACTGCTAGTGCTGGATTGTACTTTGAAAACATATTGAGGGTTTTTTTCCTTTCTCTGGGAAAAATGGTTTAGAAAGCCTAACCCTGAAATATAGTAGAGTTTGAAGAAGTGTTACTTATGCACCATTCTAAATTCAAAACTATTCTCCCTCTATCCCTGTATTAATGAAACTATTCTCTCCAAATACCCATCCAATATATTATCACTGGACCATCACCCTTTCACCACATGAGGTTTTGGAAGATGCGTCATACAAGCACACTTGTTAAGCAGCTATGACTGATGGCAATACACCTGTTGTGACATTTGTCAGAAAAACAGAGTATGACTGGCTGCAGATTCTTCCTGAGTGAGCACTTTAGCAAAAAACAAAAAACAAAAAAACCCCACAAAACCTTAGTTTGTGTTACTTAATCTATCCCTTTAATAAATATGGATTTTGCTTTCGTCCCATATATAAATACGCATGCAATTTGCCTTCAAATTGAAGAAAATACTGTGCAGTGATTCCCCCCTCTTAAGATTGAACTTCTTAAAAATCCATTTTAGATGGCTTAGCCTCATTAAAATCATTTCTTGTTTACATAGATGAAAATCTCAAGAACCATGAGAGTTCAAGGACTGAGAGAAACCTCCATACTGACCAGGTGAAAGTCAGACTTTTTAAAATTTTCTTCTCCAAATTTACTGGCTGGTCCATCCATTCCACTCAACAAGCAAATTAACTTTGCCCTCCCATCCCAGAATAATGAGGCGAGACGCAAGTGACAAGTTAAACTAGGGCCTCAGTTTATTAACATTAGCCAAATTATTAACTTCAGAGTCCAACCAAAAGAGGGACCTGCCATAGTGTGGAATCAGGTTTGTAACGGAGGTCACATTGGGCCCCTTCGTCACAAAAATGGACGAGTCCCATGCCCCAAGGTTGCACAGTCCTGAAGACAGTGCAGCCTCAGCCAGACATGCTCTGACCAACACTGAGCCTTGAGCCCACTGTCTGTTGGTGGCTGTCGGCCTGTGGGTGGCTCCAGCGCATCGTCCTCCCCCCCCGCACTGTAATCTCACTAGTGCTCCAAGGGGAATTCACCAATACATCTGCATTCCTTACTACCTGTCAGTGTGACCAACAAAAAATTGTCACCTGAAATTGTCACCTGTATTTAACATTCCTTATGTCCTCTACCAGTGTGGGATAGGCAAAACAAAAACCCTCTCCCACTAGCCAATCAGGAAGCGGGTCAGAAATTCCTATCTGGGCCCTGAAGGCGACCAGTAAAACTCACACGAGAACTGAAGGTGGGCTGGCGGGTTGCAAACCTCGAAAGAGGCTGATGTTGGGAATGAGCAGCTATAAGTAATCTGCTCCTTCCCCCTTCCCTCCCAGATAGCTGAACGTGATTGTCTCATCTCGTGCTATCCCAGGAGGGAGAGCAAAGAGGTTCCTCTTGATGAGGCAAGCTCATCGGAGGAGTTCACCAAAAGCTCTGTTCTAAATCCCAAATCATCATGTTGCTCCTTGGGGATGAAAACAGGCAGACACATTCATGTCAACAGAATTGGGAAAGGTGGTGCGTTCAAGCTGATCTCTACTACTCCCTCATTCTGCTGGCAAGCATCATGTTTTGGTTCTGGATCCATGTTTGGTATCACTAATGGACTGGATGAGGGTGGATAAATTGAAGCTTAACCCGGACAAGACAGAGGTGCTCCTGGTCAATTGGAAGGCAAATCAAGGAACAGCGATGCAGCCTGTACTAGATAGGGTTACACTCCCACTGGAAAAAAACAGGTGCACAGTTTGGGGGTGCTCCTGGATTCATCCCTGAGCCTAGATGCCCAGGTCTCAGTGGTGGCCAGGACTGCATTTGCACAATTAAAACTAGTGTGCCAACTATGTTTGTTTCTTGAGATATCTGATTTGGCCACTGTGACACAGGCCCTAGTTACTTCCCAGTTGGATTACTGTAACATGCTCTATATGGGGCTGCTGATGGAACACACACACACACACACACACACACAGAGAGAGAGAGAGAGAGAGAGAGAGAGAGAGAGAGAGAGAGACCGGTTACAGCAGCTCCACTGGCTGCCGGTCAGCTTCCTGCACAATTCAAAGTGCTGGTTTTCATCTATAAACCCTAAATGGCCTGGGTCCAAGCTCTCTCTCAAAGACTATATCTCCCATTACAAGGCTGCTCGGGTGTTAAAATCATCAGGAGAGGCCTTGCTCTCAGTCCCACCACCTTCACAGACATGTCTGATGGGGACATAGGAGAGAGCCTTCTTTGTCACTGCTCCCATGCTCTGGCCCTCCCACAGGAGACCAGACCAGGCCCATCTTTGCTGTCCTTCTGCAAGCAGGCAAAGACCTTTCTCTTCAGGCAAGCCTTACCTCCATAACCAGCTGCCTGTGTGTGCATTAATGCTTTGACTGGATTTTTAGTACTACTTGTCTTTTCCATTTTTGTGTTTTCCATTTCTCAGAGTGACATTTGTTTTGCTTTCTTCTTTTTAATGTGTGTCTACTTCTTGTTCTTTAATATTGCCTTTCAATGATGTAAGAGGCCTCTTTATATCACTGTTCTTAGATTTAAATATTGTCTTTTAATTATGTTAACCACCATTGTATACTCACTTTCAACTTTAAATATTGTATTTCAGTATTGTAAGCCGCCTTAGGCCCTTTTAAAGGAGAAAGGTGAGGTAAAAATATTTTAAATAAATAAATAAATTCCCACATGTATGTGTCCTGCTAGATTTCCCCAGTTTTCTGCTGTCTTTGCATTACAAATAGAACACTAATTTTTGAAGATGAGCTGTACCGTGGTGCTAGTGGACCTTTTTGTCTACAAGAGCCATGGACCTATTAGGAAAAATAGACTGACAGCTGCAACCAGTAGTGAACACAACTAAAATTAGTGGTAGTCCAAGCCAAAACTGGAAGTAAGTAGTTTGCAGCATTACAGGATTACGTAGTTCCACTATGTCTTAATTTTCTACTGCATTTTCTTGTGTATGAGCATGCATGGGTGCATGCACTTGAAAAGTGGAAAGGGAACTAGTTACCAGATGGGCAGGTTAGAATGCAAAACTAGATCTCTCTTCAGATAGCTGGATGTTGCTGAAGGCCACATGAAATTAGGCTAAAGGTTCTTGGGGGTATCACGCTACAGATTTCTCCACAGATGGGAGTTTAATTTCTTGCCCAATGCCTGAAACATCCCACTCATACCAAAACAGTACATTTCACCATCTCCAGGTTCTTCAGCCTAGTGGAGTGCATTTTTCAATTCATCAGGAATATGGCTCTTGCTGCTGCTGAAATATTCAAGCCAGAAAATACAGGTCCAGTGTTTCAGTTTGTTGTTGTTGTTTTTAAGCATTTGTGGGACTGAAAAGTGCAAATCATGTTGTTGGTACATTGAGGGATTCATTTCTTATGTGAACAAATGAAAGGAAAGATACATACACAAAGAAAAGAGCAGCTGCTTGGGATTATAAATATATCTCGGAGCATCTTTAGGATTTTCTCCTCAAGGACAGTGATGCTTAAAGTCAAGAGTTAAAGATCTGCAACGTGCATTTCTAATTTTTACATCAGGCAATCTAAGGTCCCATTCCCTCTGTGATAGCTCTTCAAATTGGTGAACAGAGGGAAAGTAGACAAATTGTTCTGGAAATATATTGCCATAAGAGACTTCCCTACAGTACAGAAAATGGCAATGTTTCTTTTTACAAATACAGTGGATGGAATCCTGTTGTGCAGTTATGCAAATGGAAGCAAATTGCCATAAGTTTAGAGGTCTTTGTAGACACCCGTTGCACACTGAATCTTGTGGATTGGCATGCAACAGAGAATACCTATGGGGATTCCTTAACTTACGTCAATTGACTTCCAAAATTTATGGTATTTACATAACTGAACAACAGGATTTCAGCCACTAAATACAAATAAACACATTATTAATCATGTTTTCCATTATAGCCTTCTTCATGAATTCCAGTGGCACATACACTAAACATGAAGGAGCAGGACTTTATCTCCTGTTTCTACCCTTGATATATCTGTGTCCTCAATCCTACTCATGATGTTTGTGTGTCAAGTTGCATATGTATTGTGTGCAGTTAAGTCAGCTGTGGCTTATGGTGACCCAAAGGTTTTCAAGATAGATTATACAGAGGTTTACCATTCCCTTCCTCCAGGGGCATCCTGGGACTGTACAGCTTACCCATGACTACATAGACTGGTTCTTATCACAGAAGGCCCAGTGGGGAATCAAACTCCCAATCTCTATAGCCAGATACAGTGGGGTCTCTACTTAAGAACGTCCCTACTTAAGAACAATCCAACTTAAGAACAGCTCCATTTGCTAAATTTTGCTTCTACTTGAGAACAGAAATCCAAGATAAGAACAGGGAAAAAACCCTTTCCTGCTCTTTTTTTAACCTTAGGTCATCTTAGGTTAAAAAAAATTCTCCCCCTAGTGGTAGAGTACGTATTAACCAGCTTTGCATTAGTTCCTATGGGAACTAATGCTTCAATGTATGAACGCACCTCTACATAACAAAAAAACAGCCAGAACGGATTAATTGGTTTTCAGTCCATTCCTATGGGAAATTTTGCTTCAACTTAAGAAGGTTTCAACTTAAGAACACCATTCCAAAACGGATTAAGTTCTTAAGTAGAGGTTCCACTGTAGTTTCTATGGACGGAAAAGAGCAGATACGGATTAAATGGTTTTCAATGCATTCCTATGGGAAATGCAGATTCAACACAAGAACTTTTCAACTTGAGAACCACCTTCCAATACGGATTAAGTTCTTAAGTAGAGACCCCACTGTACCTAAACCACAGAGCTAGATATATATAAAGAGGCTGTTTCTATGCTCATTTGGGACACGTACCTCTATTTCTGCTTTTTCTACTTCTGTGTTTGATAATTAAGTCCTCCAGGATTAATGGACTAAGAATTGTTCTGTTGCTAAAGGAACCCCTGTGGCCCCTAATTCAAAATTTGTGGGAAGGACGGCTTCACTGAAAGTCTTGAAAAGTGTATATCACCTTGTGTCCTTTAAAGGAGAACGGTGGGGAAAAGGTATTTTAAGTAAATAAATAAACACGTCTACAGAGTGCAAGGAAGAGAAAATATCTGCAAACGTAACCCAGAAAAGGGGTTTTTTACGTAACAATGTGAGACAAAATCCAAAACTGAGCTATTGCCTGTTTGATGTCATTAAATGATCAGACACAGCTGAGCTTTCAAGCTGTGCAAGTCTCTTTATCAGGCTGGACATGGCAGAGTTGGGTAAAGGGAAGGAGAAACAGAAATGCCCAGACATTATCCTGGGTAGATGCTTCTGCAATCTTGGCTAGACGTTGAAGACAATTAATGACAAAATCATTACACTATAGTTATAGAAGACAAATTGCTGAGAAGACAATTGTAGAAAGAAGTGGAGGGAAAGCTGAAGAGCAGCAAAAACCAGAAGCATGGACATCCATTAAACAGAGCTTGATGTCATTGTATTACCCTGTTGCAACAAAATCAAGAAGGAGTTTTGTACACTTCAAAGACTTAAAGTTTATTATGGCTTGAGATTTATTGCATGGTAATATCCAAAACTTTATTTTATTTATTCATTCATTCAATTTGTATCCTGCTCCCATGAGTGTCACAGCATTATTCTGGGCGGGCTACAACTCGTAAAATAGAAAACAAAAATAAAAATAGAGTTATCAAAACTAACAGCAATCATCCTTGAAAAACCAGATGGTGCTGACTAATCCCAGAGTGGATGGAGAAAAAGAGTGGAGGAAAGAAGAGGAGGGGAAGGAAAAAGTAGGGGAGGGAGGAGTTCAGCTTGGGTTGCTGTGGAAAGCCTTCCCGAAAAGCAACGTCTTTAATGGCTTCCTAAAAGTCCAGAGGGAGGGGGCTAGACGGAGCTCCTCCGGAAGCTGGTTCCATGAAGTTGGAGCCACCTCAAAGAAGGCCCTACCTCTTGTAGATGGTTTATGGGCCTCCCTTTAGGTTGTCATAAATGTCTATAAGGTGCAGCAGTATTCTTTGTTGTTTTTATTAAAATGATATTCTCCCCCCCCCGGAGAATGAAAGGAGAAAGGCTGCTGTCTGAAAAGTGATAGTAGTTGATTGCTGACTAGCTTTCGTGTTTGCAGACATTTGCAAGAGTAGCCTCAGCTATAGGATATTCTCTGTTAGTGAGTGTCAGGAAGTTGCCTTGATTGCATTAGGACAAAAGTGGAGAATGTTTTTCACTCTGAAGGCCAGATTCAATTTCAAAGATATTACAGTGTGTGTGTCAATGCAGTGGTAGGAGAGAAATGGGTTATATCCATACTACCTGTACATTTTTGCTTAAAGCTTTCGTTGACAGTCAATCTCAAACAGTGGCATTTTAATCTCTTAGAATGCAGGAAAAACTCATCATAATCTGGGAAAGCTCTGAATGATGCTGTTATAGGAAAGAAGGAATGGCTACCCTAGGAAGCCAACTGTGTCAAATCAGGGCCCGAGGAGGGCTGGATTTTGCCCATGGGCCTGAAATTTTTCACTCCTCTGTTGGGATCTGGGGAAGATTGGTATGTCCAAAATTTTCACCTCCTCAGCCATTCAGTCATCAGTCACTCAAGTGCTAGGACACAATATTCTTCACTTCACCGTTGGATAGAAGCCAGTCCTGTCATTCAAGGCCTGCTGCTATTAACAGCCAGCCTTTCTCAGGCAAGAAGCAATAAACAAATAAAATGGAGCCATGCAGACAATATGGAAGCTGAAGGATGCACAACTACATTCAGTCATCCATTTACAGACACCTCAACGTGTTCAGATATTAGAGATCCATAGCAGTGAGATTTGCCACCTCTCTCCTGAAGCTAGGAAACATAGCCTGCACCCACTGCACATGTTTAAGATACACATGTTGACTTCAGTCAGGAGCACCCCTGAATACAAGGGGGAAAATACCTACCATTCCCTTCAAAACCTCAAAGACATTTGAAATGGCCGTGTTTTCATAGCCTTTGCAGACAGACAGCTCCAATTTTGGAATTCTGTGGATAAGATACCAGGTGGGTGGGGAACACCACCACCACCCCCGGTCTCTTCTGTGCTGCTTTTCCAGCTCATTGCTTTTTCTGAGACTGCGGAACTGAGAGTGTGGAGTGAGAGTGGCTGGCTTCACAGGCCTCATTAGAGACATGCTAGAGAGCATTTATAATAGACTCTTCAGAGCCAGGCTTCCCACTTAATAATATGCCACCAACGTGTTTCCACTGCAGACTGATTAAAGCTGATGCTTTGTGGCTGAATAGCTGTTCGTTCTGTTTTAGTAGTGCTTGTAGAATGATTTAAAAGATGTGGCTTACTGAGCCCTGGAAATCTGTGTGTGGCCACATTAGTCAGATATTGTAAGATCTGAATACTGTATGCCATTATTAAGCTTGTCCCTGTGTCACACGGGTTCTGTACAGATCCAACTAATCAAGCATGGTGACAGCAACAATGAGCGTGATGCTGTTTCGTAGCCCCATGCATCTCGTTCACCTTCACCTTTGCTGTAAAACTGTAGCAGACAGCTGAAACCATCACTAACCCATAGGCTAATGGATTAAGCACCATCCAGAGAAGAAGATTCTCCAGTACGCTGGAGAAATGCTAAATTCAAGGGCCCTCATTGTATTTTCAATGTGTTTGTGGATGTTCTCTCCAAACATACTTTAAAATAGTTATTAATCTTCACAAAGCTGCTATAATCATGATGATCATTCACTTAAAAGAAACTGCTTGTCCAAGGACATCCAGTGAGTACAGGATGGGAGCTCACCCATTATTTGACAATGATGGGGATGTATAGTCTCCAGGCTTAAAAGGAAGGTACTTCAAAATACCAGATGTGCGGGACGGGTATCAGGAGAGAGGCATCTAGTTGTCCCATGTGCTCCCAGAGGCATCTGATGGGGCGACTGTGAGATACAGGAAGCTGGACTAGATGGACCCTTGGCCTGATCCAGCAGGGCTCTTCTTATGTTCTTATGAAATGATTCAAGTCACTGAGAATGATTGATGAGGATGGCAATACATGGAGAACAACTGTTATGGTCACCTAGTGGGTCTTTACTCTGAAACACTAATTGTATTTGGAAGTCAATTTAATATGCAATAGGTTATGAACTCTTGGTTTTCAGTTTCATGACCAATCCTTGAAGAGGAGGCAAAGATTATTATTATTTTTTGCAACTGATGGAGTGCATCAGCGATAGTCTACATACAGACAAAAAATTTTTTTTCACTTCCCCTGCTTTCTACCAAACAGGGCAAAGCAATTAATTTGCCAATATCCTGGTATGGCTCACCTATTAAACCATTTCAAAATATTGGCAGGAACCATTTCCATGTGAACAGCCAAGCTTCATTAGATCATTCTAATCAATCCCAACCATTCCAAAGTGGCCCACACTAACTCACTCCTTGCTGCTAATTTAGTCTTACTCTGAGAGTCATTAAAGCAAAGCGTGCTGCTTATATACCACCCCATAGTGCTTCAAGCACTACATCTGGGCGGTTTACAAATTAATTATGCAGGCTACACATTGCCCCCCCCCAGCAAGCTGGGTACTCATTTTACCAACCTCGCAAGGATAGAAGGCTGAGTCAACCTTGAGCCAGCTACCTGGGATTGAACCCCGGGTCGTGAGCACAGTTTTGGCTGCAGTACAGCAGTTTAACCACTGCGCCATGAGGCTCTTGTAATTAAGTTGCCACAGCTTTCTTGGTTTTGCTGCAACACACACTTGCCCTTTCAGAAATTATTATAGATTAAGTATTCCATAGATATTATATATCATTCTCTCTAACACTAAACTAGTTGGCTCCATGGTAATCTATTTGAAAGCTAAATGAGATAATACTAAATATAATAATACTATAACACTAAACCTGGGGAGGAGTGACCCAAAAGGATAAAGGATAAGACAGAGTGCTCCTGAATGGTTGAAAGGCAACTCAGGAAATAGGGTTTCAAGAAGAGTTGGACACAAACCTCGATTTGAAGGTTTCTGTCAGTTCATATATGTGGCACCATGGATACCCCACGTTCCCTTCCCCCACCTCCCGACTGGATCCTTCACTCACCAGTCAACTTCTGCTCTCTTCCCCCTCCTCTTTGACTGTTCAGCCAGTCCCCAGCAGGAGCATGGGCTTCCCTGTCCTGCCTCCTTGGTGGACTGCCCACTCAGAAAAGGAGACGCAACAGGCAAGCCTGTGCTCCTGCCAGGGACGGGCTGAACAGCCAGAAAGGAGGAGAAGGATAGTACGCTCCAACTCATGAGTGGGGCATTGACCGAGGAGGTGCAGGAAGGGAATGTACAGCACCTATGGTGCAGCGCGTACAAACCGGTACAAACCTTTGAATGAAAGTTTGTGCCCATCTCTAGATTAAACCTGTGCTGGCTATAGTTGCAGCTCCCCCGATGGCTAGGCTCACAGCTTGAGTGCCCAATAAATAGTACTGTACAAAAAAGTAATAGCATAACATATATTTTAAAATTTGGTCTCTCTTTTTATTTGCATTTTTTAAAGTGACATCTGAATATTCTACTGCTCCTGTGCTTTAGAGAATCCTTTCCTCTGCGAAACAACTGCACAGGGTGCTCTTCTTCCATCTTTGGCTTTTGCCACAGCAAAATCTCTCTACTGAACCACGTCTCTTGGGGCAGGCTTTGGAGATAAAACTTCAGAAAAGAGAAGGGGACATGGAGATGGGCAGAGGAAGTTTTTTTTATGAGCTTCCTTACCCCCCAAAATCTCAATTAATATTCAGACTCAGCTCAAATACTTTTGGGAATCCTCATCCTTCTTCAGAAATTAGCCATTAGGGACAATTTTATGTAGACCAGCAGTTCTGAAAAATAAAAAATAAAAAATGCACGTGCACGTGCAGAACCAAATGAAGCTAGGGAAATCTCAACAATATATTTTACAATACATCAATATCATCAACAAAGGTTCTAAACATTCCTGTCATAAAGAAACAGTAACATAATGGAATGCAGTAGCTAAAATAATAATAATAAAAAAAACACAGAAATGGAATGCCAAACATAATCCCTTCTATTTCATTTGAATTGAGCTGCTGCAGTGCTTATTCCAGCACACCGGTTGAATACTGAAGCCCTATGCAGGCACTCACAAGTGTGCAATGGGGTAAAGCATGAAGGGGTTGTGGGCCCACACGTCCCTCGTGACCTCCAAGATCCCTATGTGAATGTCCACCTTTTAGATCTTTGGATGTTCATCATGAAGACTACAAAAGGGCTCTGTAAGTTGCTGAACGACCCTATAGAGCTCCTCTGGCTGTCTTATCAGGGCTTCCTGACCATAAGAGTCCTGTAAGTATGTTCAAACCCTGGAGAGGTTTTCTCACAGCAGATGATACTGGGCTAGATGGATGCATTATTTGACTTGAAACAAGGCAGCTTCTTACACATTTCACTTTCCTAAATTTTGATTGATAATATGCTCCCTTCTTTTCTGTGCTGGATGTTGGATGTTGAACCATTTTTCATGCAAAGCACAGGACCTAAACGAGACCCCTTCCTCTGCAGTATTCATACTGGTTTCTGTTTTGTGCTGCCGCCATCCACTGATGTGGAGCTGCATCAAATACGGGGAGTTACATCACAAATGAATTTCTGGGAGCCATTGGTATCCATGAAAGGACAAACAGGAAAACAAAGAAGGAGAAAACAATCAGTGAGTTTCTTGATATAAGTGCTCGGTCTCTGTGACTCTTATGCTGACAATCACGTGGTGGCATAGAAAGGTTCCTCAAAGTTTAGCCAAAGGGTAACTGAATCAAGTGTTATGGTTGCAATGTGTAAATGACAAGTTTGGGGACCTAAGTATTGCCCTGCTCATAAAACTTCACTGTACTATGGAATAAACAGCATTTCTCCTAAAGGTGCTTCTCTGATTCAGAAAGTAAAGTACAGCTTTGTGCACACATTGTCAGCATTTACCTGGGAAGAAAGCGAAAGCCAGCTGTTCTGTAGCTATAGGGACATTAAAGAAGAAGAAAACTTTTCACTGAAAGACTTGCTCACTGCTGTGAAGAAGAGTGACTGAAATTCAGAAGCAGCTGCTTTGTAGAACCACAATGTTCTTTCTTGTTTCACTTTTCCCCATGAACTACATGGCCACAGCACATAACTAAAACACTTATATGTTTGTCAGCATCTTCTCTTATTTGAGTCAGTTCCTATGATTTTTTTTAAATTTTTCTTTTTCTCTCTCTCTTTTCTTGGCAAAAGTTTGATATTGTTTCTGACTTAACCCATGTCCAAAAAAATCTCTTTTTCACACATTTTTTAGTTTGTCGGGGTGTTTGTAAGGGTTGAATTTTGAATGGGCTGGCATTTCCAAGTATGGGAATGGGCTATCTCTCCCAAGGGGCAATACAAAGAGACACCTACACATTAAAACATATATACATGTCTCAATATTATGAGCTGGGAGACAGCTCTTTTTCTGAACATTTACCAAGATAACTTATAATTACCTGCATAATTACAGACTGAGTCTATGGGAGCTTGTCTGTTGCTAATTGAAACCAGGTTCAGGGGAAAGGGGGCTTCATAAGCATGCTGCAAGAAATGTGGAACGAGTTCCAGGTACACTACATCCCATCTATTTCCATATGTATAGTTCTCCATCATTTAAAATTCTTGGGTTACCATCTAGTGAAGACCTGTAGGTTTTCTTTTTAATGGCGTATTCCAGAATATGGTTCCAAATCAAGGTTACTTTGAATTAAGTGGTGGAGGGCAAGATAGGAAGACAGACAGGAGGCAAATGTAAGGTAGGCTTCAGCGAAACAACATGCTGCAAACTGGTCTCACAAGCCTGTCCATGTTAGATTTGCATGAGAAATGTCAGCAGGTCCCCTTCTTATCACTCAGTCAGCTACTGAATATGCCTTTTCCAATCTGAAGAGGAAAGAAATGAAAATCAAAATGCTTCTTAGGGCTTAATACTGACATTGTGTGTGCCATGTGATGTCAAGTCACTCCTGACTTTTAGTGACCCTAACTTGGTTTTGAAGGTGAGATATTTAAAGAGTGGTTTTACCAGTTCCACTCTACCCCCCCCCCCGAATTTCTATGTTTAAGCAGGATTTGAACCTAGGCCTCCTCAGTCCTAGTCCATCACTTTATCCACTGCACCACATTGGGTACCACCATATGTTTCTTAGGCCAACCAAAATGTCACAAAATAGGATTCAAGCTTTCAATTT